>NC_063235.1:1115242-1158632 GCF_020740725.1 Corvus hawaiiensis
ATACAGGGACCTAAATTTCTGTTCAAGGCCAGGAGAAGGAAGGGCTCTGAAATGGGACACTGGTAATCTCCATTCCCTGTAATTCCCGGCTTCCAGCTGGGAGACGAGCATGGGAGGAGGGGTTTGCTGCTGACATCCACGGAATGGAGCCGCCGGGAGAAGCAGAGGCTCTGGTATTTCTCCAGCAGTCAGGGGGATGATGGCAGAGTTCAGCCGTGTTTGATATCCCACAAAAACCAGGAAAAATCCTGAAATCCAACCTGAGTCTCTCCAGAAGGGATTTCAGGCTGTTCGTACAAACTGGCCCTTTGGTTTCTAACGCTGGGAACACAAACCAGAGCGAGTCCTGCTCCGGGTTGGGAGTGAATCCGGCTCTTGTGCTCCCTGACATCCCAATCCTAAATTTTCCTGAGCAAACCCAAATTCTGCCAACGCAAATCCAGGTGCTTCCAGCCCTGCAGCTGCTCACACCACATCCCACACCAGGACTTGGCTCCCCCAAAGGGCGGTGACCCCAGAGAAAATCCCCTCTGGATCCCTCAGGCCTGGACTGGGCCAGGAAAAAGCGCTCCCGAGGACTCAGCAGTTAAATCCTGGCACAGCCCTGCTGAGCTCAGCATCTCCTCCGAGTCCACACCGGGATAAAACGGAGGCGTTTTTCCTCTGGGAGCAGCACACGGGGCATCCTGGAAAGATGCTGGAAGCACCGGGCAAACCGGGATGCGTGATTCCCTCTGGACCACCCGGATTCCAGCCCTGGACAAGCCTGAGCTGCTCTAATTAGAGAGCAAAGCCCCAAAGGCTCAGCGGGCAGAGGCACGAGGACGTGGGCTGACACTGCAGGGCTTCGTCCTGCATCCCAAACCTCCGGGAGAGGGCACGGAAAACCTGGATAACCTCAGCTGTGCCACCCGTGGTGCCCAGAGAGGCAAGGGCCAAATGCCAGCTCCTCTTCCCCATCCTCTGGTGCTCCCAGCCCAGCACATGTCACTGCTTCCCATCCCTCCTGCTCTCCCCTGGGATCCCAGTCCTCCCCTGGGGAATGTTTCCATCACTTTGTGCTCATAACAAGGGTTTCTGGCTTTTCCCATCGCGTGGAGCAGGATTCCTGCTCCCGGGAGGCTGGGAGGGGAGAGATCCCTCTGCCAGGAGGCACTCGGGGCTCTGGGAATGCTGCTGCTGGCAGGGGTGGAGCTGCTTGGCAGGAGGGCATCCCTGGGGAAGGGATCAGCTCCCTGGCTGGGCAAAGCACAGGAGTGGGAGCAGCTCCGGGACATCAGGAAGGGCCCCTCTGCAGCACCAGGGACATGAAAAGCACCCAGAAACCACCAGCAGTATTCCAGCCATGGCTATTCCCTGTGGGAACATGGCAAATCCCAAGGGCTGGCAGCGGTGGCAGCTCCGTTCTTCCCAGTGCCAGGGGAAGGGAAGGGAAGGGAAGGGAAGGGAAGGGAAGGGAAGGGAAGGGAAGGGAAGGGAAGGGAAGGGAAGGGAAGGGAAGGGAAGGGAAGGGAAGGGAAGGGAAGGGAAGGGAAGGGAAGGGAAGGGAAGGGAAGGGAAGGGAAGGGAAGGGAAGGGAAGGGAAGGGAAGGGAAGGGAAGGGAAGGGAAGGGAAGGGAAGGGAAGGGAAGGGAAGGGAAGGGAAGGGAAGGGAAGGGAAGGGAAGGGAAGGGAAGGGAAGGGAAGGGAAGGGAAGGGAAGGGAAGGGAAGGGAAGGGAAGGGAAGGGAAGGGAAGGGAAGGGAAGGGAAGGGAAGGGAAGGGAAGGGAAGGGAAGGGAAGGGAAGGGAAGGGAAGGGAAGGGAAGGGAAGGGAAGGGAAGGGAAGGGAAGGGAAGGAAGGGAAGGGAAGGGAAGGGAAGGGAAGGGAAGGGAAGGGAAGGGAAGGGAAGGGAAGGGAAGGGAAGGGAAGGGAAGGGAAGGGAAGGGAAGGGAAGGGAAGGGAAGGGAAGGGAAGGGAAGGGAAGGGAAGGGAAGGGAAGGGAAGGGAAGGGAAGGGAAGGGAAGGGAAGGGAAGGGAAGGGAAGGGAAGGGAAGGGAAGGGAAGGGAAGGGAAGGGAAGGGAAGGGAAGGGAAGGATCCCACCACATCCCAGGAAGCGCTGGAAGCTGCTCCAGCCACTCCCAGGCCTTTGCCAGCCTGTGGGCTGTGACCTATTCCAGAGCTATTCCTATTCCAGCCCCCACCCCCATCAGTTAATTCCCTTTAATTAACCAATTAAAGGCAATCAGTTGTGGTGGGAGGAGCACAGGAATTTCTCCTGGGGGGGTTTGGGTGCCCATCAGGGACCCTTCAAAGGTGCTGGGTGAGCCCCACTTCCCCATGCTCCTCAATCCCATTGGCTGTATCCGGGTGCTTTTGGAATCCAAGAGGGAAACGCGGCGGCCGCTTTGGGATGAGGGAGATGGAAACCGCCCCCAGCCCTCGGAGAGGGACCAGGAGAACCCAGCCCTGCTCCGGGAGCCAGCGGAGGCAACAGGAGCTCCACGTCTCCGTGGGGAAGGAGGGGATCTAATGAGGGTAATTAGGGTGATCGAGCCCCGGGTAATGGAGCTCCCAGCAGAACCCTCAGTTCCCCGCTCCGACACACCACAAACTGTAATTTCGCATAATAAAACCGGGTAATTTTGCATAATAAACGTGTCACCCACACCCACAGCGCTTCCATTCCTCGCCAGGTTCAGGCTCCCTCCTCCCCGAAGGGTTTTCATCCTCTGCTCCAGCCTGAGCATCCCGGGTGGAGCCGGCGGGCACCAGCCGGGGATGGGGCCGGGGACACCCTCGGTTCTCCCGGCTGTGGAGCCGTGGGTGGCACAGGGATTGGTGCCAGGGGAAACCCAGGGAGCCGCGGTGAGGGCTGTGGGCTGTCACAGGGTGCCAGCTGGGTGCCACCAAGCCCTTCCCAGGCTGTGCCACGCCGGGATGCCACGGGCTGGGGGACACCGCAGCTCGTGCGCCACGGGACCCTCACCTCCCAGCACAGCGTCCTTCTCCTCCACCAGCCACTGATGGCACCTGGGGAGGACCCTGGTCCAGCTGGGAATGGAGGAGGCTGCCAGCCCTGCCGGAGCACTGGGATGAGTGCAGGTACCTAGAATTCCAGGGAGCAGAGGCAGCTCCCCGGGGAGCCCTGGGAATGTGCTCCCCCGGGCCCCTGGGTGCCGGCGGCTCCTCTCCTTCCCACTCAGCTCAGCCAAGGAGGGAGGTGGAAAACTTCCAGGACACCCAGCTCTGAGGCAGAACCCCCCACCCTGTGGCGAGGCCTTGCACGGAGGTGATACAGATGTTTTCCTCCGTCCCTGCACCAAGGATGGGAGCACCAGCAGGATTGTCCAGCGTGGTGCCTGTCACCACCTCCCTGTGACAAAACCCCCGGCCCCGGGGAAGCTGCCAGGGAAGGGACCAAAAGCCAAGGAGGGAAGAAATCTGGGCAGGCACCCTGGGATCAGAGGCATGGCTGGAAATCCGTGATGGAGCAGAACCAGATCCAACAGCCCAGGGCTGAGCCAGAGGCTGGAATTGCCTGGCCCAGGGGCCAAGGGCAGAGCAGGGCTGGGTCCCCATCCTGTTCATGGTGCCAGGTCTCCCCAGGGCCCAGAGCATCCTGGCCAGGTCAGGAATGGGTGTCAGAGCTCCTCAGCTGCCCAAGGAGCTGAACCCCAAGGTCTCCTCCTACAGCCAAACCCCCAGAGCACCCCCAGAGCACCCCCACTCTGCCTCCCAGCATCCCAGTCCGGGCAGAAATGCTGGGATTCCCTCAACTGAAAGAAGTGAGAATCTGGCTGTGCCACCACCTTCCCCCTTCCCGACCTCCCGCTTTTTGGGGGGAGATGGCGCTGAGCAGGTGAAGGGTGGGGACAGGGGGACAGCGGCAGGGCCGTGCCCGTCTGTGACAGTGAGGACTGAGGTGTCCCTTGGTGGATACCCCAAGGTCATGGGCTGGGAGCATTCGGGGTGAGCACGGGCCGTCCTGCCTCTGCCACCTCCTCGGTGGCACTGCCACCCAGCCAGGGGACAGCAGCCAGCTCCGGGGACCAAAGGGACCCGATCCAAGCATCTGCAGGGGCAGCCTGCCAAAATGATGCCCTGAAGGCGGGGAGGAGGGGCTGTCCCTGGGGGAAGCCCTTTCCCCCCGGGAGTGTCCCCTGCCCGGGGGGTGCTCAGCCCTGGCGGGCTCTCCGTGCCTGGGGACCCGCGCAGCTCCCCGGGCCCAAATCATCCGGGAAGCTCCAATCCGGGAAGCTGAGGGCTGGAGCTGGGGGTGGGGGAGAAGTGTCGTGGTAGCTGAGAGGAGGACGGGGCAGGGGGAAAGGTGGAGGGGGCACTGGTGACCCGGGACAGGCAGGGGGTGGGTGCCGGGGTGCGACAGAGGTGCCACCACGGGGGTTGATCTGAAGTGCCCACCCTGAGACAGACGAGCCTCGCTCGGTGCCTGAGCTCTGCTCCCCCAAATCCTCCCCGCAGCCCCCTGCTCCTGGGGGGGGGGGGGGTGGGCACAGACACCCCAAGCCCTCAAGAGAGACCCCACCGCAGCTGCTGCCAACTTTCATCCCCCCATCTGCCCCCGAGGCCACCGCCAGCCCCCGAGCCTCGGCCTCTCCGCCTTCCCAGGGAGGTGCCCAGGGCACCCAGTCCCCGGGATGGGCACCTGGTCCCCCGCCCCGGTGAGCGCAGGGCACCCTCCGCGGTGGCCCAGGGCCTCGGTGCCACCACGTCACCTGCACCCAGCAGCCGCCAGCCGCTCACCTGGTGCCAGCGGCGATCCCGGTGCCGGTGCCGAGGCCGGTGGTGATGGTGACACCGAAGGTGATGCCGATGCCGATGCCGGCGTTGCTGCCGGTGCCGGTGTTGATGCTGCTGTCGGTGCCGGGGGTGATGGGGATGTCGGTGCCGGGGGTGGTGGAGATGTCGGTGCCGGGGGTGGTGGAGATGTCGGTGCCGGGGGTGATGCCGGTGCCGATGCTGATGCTGATTCCGTTGTCAGTGCCGATGCCGATGGTGTTGCCGGTGCCGGTGCCGGTCCCAGCCCGGCTGCCGGGGGAGGGAAGGATGCTCCGCGCTCGGCAGGAGCCGCGGGGAAGCCTCCGGCTCCAGGCGGCCCTGGGGCACCCGGGGCCGAGCCGCCGCCGCCGCCGCCCGCCCAGCGCCGCCGCTCCCGCCCGGCCCGGCCCCCGCTCGGCGCGGGGGGGACCCAGCGCCGGCCCCGCCCGCCGCCCCCCCGCTCCCCCCGCCGCAGGGGCCGCCCCTCGGTCCCCCCCGGGCTTCTGTGTCCCCGCTTCCCCCCGCGCTGACACAAGGAGGGGGCAGCGACGTCCCCCCGGTCCCATCTCCCCCCGGCTCTGTGTGACTCTGCCCCGCTTGGACCCCCCAGCCCGGGCGGGGGCTCCCAGCTCGGCGTGGCCACCAGCCCTGCTCGGGGAAATGGGGAATTTTCCCTCAAATTTCCTCTGGATTCCGCTCCCCGGCTGCAGGAGCCCCACGGGCCCCCAGGGGGGGTGGGCTGAGGGGGCTCTGCTCGCCCACCAGGACAATTTGCCCCTAGCCCGCACAGCTCCATTTAGTGCAGCCAAAACCAATGTCGGGCTCCAAATCTTTGGGGGGAAAAAAGAGAATTAAAAAATCTGTGGCTGCACCTGCGTGGGATGTGGTGGATGGGGGAGGGGGCGGGGGGCTGGGAGACCCTGAACGCGGCTGGCGAATCCAGCGGATCGCGGCACAGCCCCGCGCTGTGCCCTGCACGGGGGCTGTCCCCGCCGGAGGACACCGGGCACAGCCTGGACGCGGAGCGGATGCCACCGGCTGCTCCTGGCCTGACACCGGTGTCACCTTCAGGGGGGGACACGGCCAACGCCGAGGGTGTGAGACGGGGGTTCCCACCCCCACCCTGAGCTGGGTCAGGGCAGCGAGCTGGGGGAGGCAGAGGGGGAATTAGAATCGCCTGGAATTCCACACAGGAGCAGTAACCACCTCCCAAGGCTTCCATCGGCGCCCCTGCAACCGGGAAACCGTGTGGGGCTGGTGAGAGGCTCCAAAATGTCCCTCCTGGTCCTGCAGGTGGCTGTGCCCAGGGCTGGGGGAGCGGGCTGTGCTTTTGGGAGGGACCCCCGTGGGGGACGGGTCCCTGCTCCCCATCCCTGCACGGGGACGCTGCTCTCCCCAGGAATTCCCAAATTCCTGGCTCTGGCCAAGCTCCTCTCCCTGCTGATGGCACCTGGACCAAGGCGTCCATCCCGTCCCTTCCCCTGGAGCTCGTGGGCCATGGGGACACCGCGGTGGCTGCTCCAGGCACAGCCGGTGCTGCTGACCCGGGACGGGCGATGCTGCCCTGACACCCCCGCACCCACAGCGGGACAGCCCCGGCCGTGCCAGGGGACACGGCCGCTGCTCATCCCCGGTACCCCCGCACCCCAAAACCTGGGGAGGGGCTGCAGCCGCCGTCCCCGGCAGCCGGGGGAGGGACACTGGTGCCGCCGCTCGCTCTCGCGTGGTGACGGGCGAGTGGCAGCTCCCGCGCGGCCGGCGGCGAGCGGAGCCTTCGCCAGCCGCTATTTTTAGCTCCTCACGCTCCGCTTTCTCCTTGACTGTCTCCCCTCTCCGGAGCAGTCTCGGGCCGAGCAGCGGCGATGTTTATCCTGCCTGGCACCCGGTCGGATGTGACACGGCTGTCGCGGGCCGAGGGGACGGCTGGGAGCGAGGGACGGGGTGCGGTGGGGATGGGGAGGGACAGGAGGGGAGCCCGGCGTGATTCGGAGCACCTTGGAGAGTTCTCCCTTTCTCGAGCTCCCGGGCGGCCCCAGGGGATGCTCTCTGGAAGGGCAGCCACACCACGTCCCCGTTTCCTCCAAGGCTCAACAATTCCCAGCGGGATCCTTCGGGGATGGCTGGGCTGGGGGAGCTGGGGAAACTGAGGCACAGCAGAGGTGTGTGAGTCCCTCCACATCCCACCAGTGCGGCGCTGACACGGAAAAACCTCTCCCAAGCCGCCTGCATCCAGGGCATGCTGAGCAGCAGCAGCCCAGAGCCCCAGAACTCTCGGGTACAAACCCCAGGGGTTCAGGACAGCAGCTGGGAAGGGAAAATTATTCCAAACTTCTTCCCTGCTCAGGCAGCACCCACTGGGAGCTGGTCCGGGACAGGGCCGTGGCTCCTGGTGCTGCACCAGCGTGGGGACAAAGGCTGCTCTGAGCTTCCTCTGCTCCTTCAGCTCCTGCTCTGGGGCTCTGCAGACCTTGGAATCCTCTTCCCAGGATGCTCCCAGCAGGATCAGCTTCTCTGCTGGTGCAGGGCCTAAAATACATCATTTGTGCCCTCCAGAGCTTTGGGAGAGTCCCTGGCTGACCCATCAGGGATGTGAGGGCAGCGAGGATGGGCTCAGACCACTCCCTGCTCTGCCACCTGCTCTAAATCCTACTTTCCCCTAAAAAGCCAGGATCCAGAACTGGGCCAAAATGGGTCTGGGAGGGTTTATTCTCGTGCTGCTGCTGCTGCCCAGCTGCTTTATCCCCTGGGGCAGGAGGGCCAATAATCCCCCAATGACCCCCGAGCCGCCGCAGGTCTGGGGCAGTTTTTGGGGTGGAGGCAGCAGGGAGGGAGCAGAGCTGTTTTCCACTCCCCTGCCCAGCACTGCAGGCTCTGATCTGGGCTAAAAGTCACAGCTGGGGGACAGCAGCCCTTTGCTGTTCCACTTTTAGATGCATCTTTCCGATTTCCAGACCGGTTGAGCCCCTGCTTCCCTGCTGGGGACGCAGGTGACGCCCAGGGAAGGTTATTCCTGAGCTCAGGGGCTGCGTCAGTGCCGCAGCTAAGGAGCTATTTCGGGACGTGGGTCACAGGGTTTGGGGACCTGCAGGTTGTTCCCTGGCTGGGGCTGGGAGTTTCCATGAGCTCCAGCAGGACACGGCCTCGAGGCAGCCCTGGAGTGATGGAGTGGCATCCTGAGGGATGGATCCGCAGGAAACGCGCTCGGCCCTCAGGGAAAACCTTCCTGCCTGTGAGATCCCGGGGGCCACAGGCAGCGAGAGCGTTTCCTCGCCTGGGGGATTTCAAAGCAGAGGGAAAATGCCAGCAAACGGCTCCCAGGGAGGAGATTTGTCACCAGGCAGGCTGGAGTGTCACGCTGAGCCGAGAGTCTGGACATCTCCGTGCTGCAGCAGTGCCCTTCCCGGGCATCCTCCGTGCTCCAGGACTCTGCCATCTGGACCCCGGTGTGCCGCTCCACCCCGTCCTTCACCGGGCACCAGGATTCTGCAGCTCCATCTGCCCCCAGGACACCTGGGAGCTTTTGGAGATCTTCCCCCCGCGGCTTGTGCCCAGCCCAGAGCATCCTGCCCTGGAGGGGGACAGCACACGAGCTGCTTTTCCTGGTTTTATCCCCTATTCCGAGCTGTCAGGGCAGCTGGAATACCTGCAGCGAGTTGCACAGGCCTTTGCAACTCGTCTGCAGCCTCGCCGTCCCCGGCGGAATGGAAAATTTCAACCAAAGGGATGATTTGCTGCTGTTTTTGCAGCAGCAGAAGCTCTTTCCTGACCCAAAGGTGAGGTGGATCCGGCAGCCAGGTGCGATCCCAGCCTGAGGCTCATCCTGCTGCCAGTTCATGGCAGGAGCTGTGGAAAAAAGGGGCATCGAATGACCCAAAGTGCCTCTCTTGGGGCTCAGCCACCAAAATATTCATCCCCTGCTCCAGTGGACCAGCAGAAGGTGCAAATTGATTCTGGGAATTAGTTCAGGAAACCACCTTGCCTGTGCATGGGCTCTGATATTGGCTGGAAGCCCACATTTCTGGGCAGCAGCCACAGGCAGGAGAGAGCCCAGGCAAGGTCAGGACAGCAAAGAGCAGCACGGGAAGGCTTGGAAAGAGCTGGGATGTGCTGGGAAGAGCCGGGATGTGCTGAGATTTGCCCAGTTCTTGCTTTAAGGGGCCAGATCAGGGCGGCGAGGGGAGCGCTGGGAGGAAAGGTGTGCTGGAGTTACCCGAGCAGAAAGCCAGCATCCCAAAAAAATGTGCTCACGGGCAAAAAAAGAAGCGCTCAAATCTATTCTCCACGCTCCAGTAACTTACAGATGCCGGGGTGGGGATGTGGAGCCTCACAAACACCTCCCAGCTCGGGTGTCCCTCCCGCCTGCCACTGTCCCCTGTGCGCAGAGGGGCACAGCCGCCCCCAGAACTCGGGGATTTCACCGAACCCCCCACATTTCAGCCCCCGACTGCCCAGCTGAGTGCAGGGATGCTGCAAACCAGCCCCAAAACCGTGCCAAGGCTCCAGGTGGGCGGACAGGGAGTGGCCACGGCCCGGTGCTACCGGGGGATGCGGGCACTGCCTGCAGCCCTGCCCGCCTCCACCTCCCGCAGCCGCGGGGATTTGTGCAAAGCTCCCAGAGCCCGGGCTGGGCTTTTTTTATCCCTGGCTGCTCTTACGTTGACATTCTGAGCTGTGCCACTGGCTCCAGCGCTGCTCGCTAACCCCTTTTACAGGCGGCTAAATATAGCCCAGGCAGCCAAGCAAAAATCTGCTCGGCACGGCCACGTGGGGCTCGGCAGCGCCGCAGCAGCCACGCCGGCCCGGGGGGGCTGCCAGCACCGGGGGGCACCGCCAGCTCCCTGCTGGTGGCATCTGTCACCCCGCGGTGCCTCAGCGCCGGGCAGCTGAGCGCTGATGCCCCCGATCGCTCCTCCCCGCCTTGGAGCGCCAGTTCTGCTCCGATCCCGAGGTTTTCTGGGGTTCTTGCACCCATCTGGAGCATCTGGAGTTTGTTAGGATCCCTGATCCTGGAAGAACGCGGTGTGAAAGCCCGGCTGGCTGCTGGGCCGAGCAAAGAGCAGCCGAGCGGCTCTGGGAGGCCGCGGGGTGCAGGGAGCAAGCCCCAGATCCGTGGAGGGCTCATGGGCACCCCACAAAGGCTCTGCAAAGCGG
Organism: Corvus hawaiiensis; assembly: GCF_020740725.1. NCBI lineage: Eukaryota > Metazoa > Chordata > Aves > Passeriformes > Corvidae > Corvus > Corvus hawaiiensis. The sequence goes on from NC_063235.1 coordinate 1,125,153, forward strand.
GGACGGGGCTCGGCGACGGGCTCAGCTCGGCTCCTGCCTGTCCTGTCGAGGAGAGACATTTCCGCCGGAGCCATGAACTCATTAAGCAGACACTGATCTAATTGTCTCCACGCCGCCACTTGTGGGTTGTTGGGGTTTTTTTCTCTCTTTTTGGTTTTAACTGGCAAGAACGAGGTGAAAGGCCGAGCAGAGGAGTCTAATTGGATCCCCACGGCTCATTAGCCATTCTCCGCGAGGGAGAATCGCTACGGCTGCAAATGGGGAGGCTCGAAAACCTCACGTGCCTTGGGCAGCTCTCCCAAATTTGCCATCCCCACGGCATTGCCCTGAGTCCTGCGCATCCAGCTGGCACGGGGGATGTCCTGCCAACCAGGGGACATGAGGGATGCGTGGAGGGGCTCGGGGGGGCTCGTGATGGAGTTTGGAGGAAGGCTGGAGCCTTTGGGTGACTTTGGACACCAGGAAAGACAATTGAAGGGCTCAAATCCAGAGCTGGGCTGAGGATCCGAGCAGGAGCACCCAGAAGGGAAGGGAAGAAGCAGCTCCTCCTGCCGGGTGGACCAAGGACACCTTCAGAGCAAGGTCTCACGCTGCTGCTTCCTCCTGCAGGTTCCCTCCCTGTGCCGCCACCTCTGTGGCTCAGACCCTTGCGGAAAAAAATGCAGCTCACGGTGGAGTAACCCCCCAGATTTTCCACCCCATGAGAGAGCCAGCAGTTGTGACAGCACAGAATCTCTGCTGTGACACCGCCATCCGTCACCAGCCAGGCGTCTGGGCACTGCCAGGAGAAAGACAAACAGCATCTCTCCGAGCTCAGCAGGGAAATGCCGCAGCTTTCCCAGCCCGTCCCTGTGCCTGCGAGCCCGGGATAAACCAGGATTCAAGGACAGCGTTTCCTGCCCTCGCAGCCCTTCACCCTCCTGGAAGGGAGAGGCTGTGGGGAGAAGAGGGGATAGGTTTGGTGACGGCCCCTCAGCCATGGCAGCTCTGGGTCACCCCAGTGGCCTTTAAGACATCTCCAACTGGCCAAAGGTCCTTGAAGAGGGTCCCAGTTGCTCAGTGAGGTTCCCAGGAGCAATGCCAGAGCGTGGGAAGCCCATCAGGAAGCTCAGAGGGTTTTCTGGGGCTCCATCGGGCTCCTGTGCTGGGCTGCTCACAGGAGCCCCAGGGAATGGTGACATTCCCAAGGAGCTCCAGGAGCGCTGGGACACCGCTCCCAGGGGTGCGCAGGATGGGATTGTTGGGGCGTCTGGGCAGGGCCAGGAGCTGGGATTGATGATCCCTGTGGATCCTGTCCAGCTCAGAACATTCTGTTATCCAAGATTCTGGGATTTGAGATGTTCTGGGCTGGGAGGGTCCTGGTGAACGAAAGGGACAACAAAGGAGCTCAGGCTCAGAAGGTTCCGCAGATTCCTGACGTGTTCCTCCTGGAGATCGTCCCCCTCATTTCCCCCGGCTCTGAATCCCGGCTCCCGTGACCCTGAACACCCTGACTGGCTGTAATTAAAGGCCGAGCAATTGCCCGTCGCTCTGTGTCTCTGTTTATTACAGAGGAGCTTAGTGGAAAACTAATTCCCCGCCTGCCTCAGGGCATCCTCGGACCGGGGGAAGGGAGATGCTTCCATCTCAGCCCTTTTGCATCCATCCTTCCCTTCCCAGGCTGGCTTTGTGCCTGTCCCCATCCTCACCTGGGGGCTGCAGACCCTGAGGGAGGCAGCAGAGCTGAGCAAAGGCACTTTGGGGGCTCCATTCCTGCCCCTCCTGGCAGCACAGGGTGGGCGGGGGGACCCCCACACCTCCCAAAGCACCCCAAACACCAGGCTGGGATGTGCCTGATGGCAGCTGGGGGCTGAGGGGAAGGGTCCTGTGTGCCCTAAATCCCACCCAGGAGCCCCCAGGATGCCAAAGACAGGACAACCCCACAGATCAGGAGTTTACCAAACCCAAACCCAAACCCAAAATTGTACCTGGTGCCACGGCTGCATTTCCCTGTCTAGACAATGCTCTGAAGAGCATTGCTGGGTTTTGCTGCTTTCCCAAATACAGACCCAGTTATTAATTATCATTAATTGCTCTGGCGTAGGTTTATCCATGCCGAGCAGGGCTCGGGAGCGGCAGGATTCCTGCTGGCTGCACCCACGGCTAAGCTGGTATTGTCCCAGATACGGTCACATGAGAGCGTTTGTTTTCCCGGGCCGAGGGCATCCCTGGCAAGCTGCTCCTGGCCCTGCTCCCCCAGCCCTGTAATCCCCTGCGGGGGCAGAAATGGGGCAGAAAATGAACCATATTTTAGGTTTTAGGTGCCCTGACCCCTAATGAACCACGCCAGGGGGAAAGATGCCCGGGGGATGCTGAGGGATGCAGGAGAAGAAGTAGAGAGGAGGCAGAGGGGGAAAAAAAGATGTTTTCTTGGGATACAGGGATGCTCCCAGCAGTGGGACACGGGCTGGGGTGGCTGGAGGCAGCCCCGCGTCCCTGAGCTCCGGTAACATCCCCCAGTGCCCGGTCCTCATCCCCCTGTGCGTAGGGTGAGGTGAAACCGGTCTGACCGGGCCTGTCACAGCTCTGTCACTCGTGACACTGCTGCCACACGGCTGCCACAGCGCTGCGTCCCGCCCGGCCCGGGACAGCCCTCGCTGCCCACAGCCCCTCCCGAGAGGGGGACACCGAGAGGGGGACACCGAGAGGGGGACATGGGGAAGGGGACACCGAGAGGGGGACACCGAGAGGGGGATATGGGGAAGGGGACACCGAGAGGGGGACACCGAGAAGGGGACAACGAGAGGGGGACATGGAGAGGGGGACACCGAGAAGAGGAAATGGAGAAGGGGACATCGAGAAGGGGACACCGAGAGGGGGACATGGAGAAGGGGACACCGAGAAGAGGACATGGAGAAGGGGATACTGAGAGGGGGACATGGAGAAGGGGACACCGAGAAGGGGACATGGAGAAGGGGACATCGAGAAGAGGACATGGAGAAGGGGACACCGAGAGGAGGACACCGAGAGGGGGACACCGAGAAGGGGACATGGAGAAGGGGACATGGAGAGGGGGACACCGAGAAAGGGACATGGAGAAGGGGACATGGAGAGGGGGACACCGAGAAAGGGACATGGAGAAGGGGACACCGAGGGGCTGCTGCTGGGGGTGCTGGCAGTGGGGTGGCCTCTGGTGGGGGCCACCGCTGCCAGGCGGGTGGGGACCCTCTCCCTGCTGCCAGCCGTGCCCGTGGCGCTCCGGGAGCGGCAGGGACCGAGCCCGGTGACCGCCCCCGGTGTCCGGCAGTGCCTCACTCCGGCGCTGCCATCTGGTGGCATCATCAAAGGGACCACGGGACAGTGCCCGTGGCGGGGGGACTGGGCCCTCCAGGGTGCGTGGAAGGATTCCTGCTGCTGGCGTGCCAGCGGGCTCACGAGCCTGCAAGGACAGCACGAGCAAGGGGACAAACACCTGCCCGGCCGCTTTGTCCTTCCTGAGAGGACAGGGACTGAAGGACATTCCCGCTGCGGATGTCACAGGGCCCTGACACCCAGCCAGGAGGAGATGGAGCTGCCAGACCGCCCCCGCCCCTCCCGGGGGGCCGTGTCAGAGCCAGCCCAGAGCGTCCCGAGGCCGCGGGGCGCTGCCAGACCCGTGCCCGTGGCAGGATGTCCCCGCACACGCCCCAGCGCCTCCGGAAAGGAGAAACCTGAGCCCAGCTGAGATCAGAGCGCAGTTTTCGGCTTCTGACTTCTCCTGTTGCAGGGCTGAGCCCTGCCAGCAGCGTTTGGACGCCCACAGAGGCTCAGACAATCGTTTATTAATTTGTGCCAGCTGCTGAACAGGGGCCAAACCACGGAGCTTTACCTCTGGAGCAAGAAGTGTGACACCCTCCTCTTCCTCAAGGACACAGGGGACACGTGGCCCCAGCCCTGTGCCCCCAGGTCTGCTGCTGTCACATACTCATGTACTTTCTCCTCTGTCTAAATTTAGGGTCTGGAAGTGGGCTGGCACCTCCTGGTTTATCCCAGCCCTTGAATTTTGCATGGCAGCAGCCCTCACTGCCCTGGGAGGTGGTGCCAGGCTCTGGCTGGGCAGGAAGGGCAGGGAAATCCTGTGGTGTGCCACCCTCAGGCCCCCTGACCCGGGGTCTGGCCCTGCAGGGGAGTGGGTTCAGGCTGGTGGGTCTGCTGGGAGTGCTGGGAGTGCTGGTGCTGGACGGTGTGATGTGAAATCCAGCAAGAAGGGCTCCTGGAGGAGAAAACGGGATCCGGAGATCCCATGGGCGAAGGCAGGAGCAAGGAATTCAGACCCTTGGTGGAAGAGGGGATGCTGCAGCACACCGGCTGTACTTCAGTGCTGCCTGATGCAGCCCAGGACACCTCTCACCTCCTGCACTGCTCTCGTTGCTGCCTCGTGTTCCCCCCGGTGCCCCCCGGCACCCCCAGGGCCCTTCCCAGAGCTGTTTTCCAGCTGAGAGGCCCCCAGCACGTATTGGAAACTGGGACTGTTCTCCCCAAGGCCAAAACTTTGCCATTCACTCTCCCTGTTGAGCTTCCTGAGGTTCCAGTCAGGCTCCTTGCAGGGCCTAAAGGGGCTCCAGGAGAGCTGCAGAGGGACTGGGGACAAGGGATTCAGGGCCAGGACCCAGGCAATGGCTTCCCAGTGCCAGAGGGCAGGGCTGGATGGGATCTTGGGAAGGAATTGTTCCCTGGCAGGGTGGGCAGGGGCTGGCATGGAATTGCCAGAGCAGCTGGGGCTGCCCCTGGATCCCTGGCAGTGCCCAAGGTCAGGCTGGAGCAGCCTGGGACAGTGGGAGGTGTCCCTGGGGTGGCAGGGGTGGGACGGGATGGGCTTCAGGATCCAACCCAAACCACTCTGGAATTCCATGACTCCTTCCCGCGGGCTGCTTCTAGCCCAGACAGGGTTCCCGGCCATCCCCCCCAGCCCTGAGGATGTCCCAGAGCCCCCACCCCGGCCCGTGCTCATGGGGTGGGTGGGGTCCCCTCGGCGGTAACCGGGGACGGAGGGGAATGGAGGAGGATGAAAGGGAGAGGGATGGAGAGGGATGGAGAGGGGGATGGAGGAGCAATGGAGGGACTCCTCTGCGGCCGGGAGGGCCCCGGACCATCCCTCGCTCCCCGCTCCGCCGCCGTAGGGGCCGCCCCGGGGGAGGCGCGGCGGGAGCGGCCGCCCCGAGCTCCCCGGTCCGGGCGGAGCTAACGCGGCGGCGGCGGCGGAGGGAACCGGGAGCCGGGAGCCGGGAGCGGGATCCGGGAGCGGCGGCAGCACGATGGGGGCCTGTCTCGGGGTCTGCTCCCTGCTCAGCTGCGTGAGTGCCCGCCCGGAGCGAGGGGGAGCCGCGACGTTGCGGTGCCGCAGCGGCGGGCGCGGCCCGGGGCGGGCGAGTCGCGGCTGCTGCGCGTCCGGAGGAGGGTCCGGGGAGGCCCGGGGAGGGCTGAGGGACACCCCGGGGATGTGCCCCGCTACACCCGGACGCGGGGGGGGTCCAAGGGATTCCAGGAGGGTGATGCGGGTGACCCCCGGGGGGTGCACCCCTGTGTACATGGGGATGTGGGGCACGCCCGGGGGATGCGCCTCTGTGTATGGGGGGGGATTCCGGGGGTGCGTCCCTCAGTGGCTGGAGAGATGTGGGGGATTCCCGGAGCGGGGCGTCCCACTGCCTCCGGGGTATCCATGGGAGACACAGAGCGTTCACTCCAGAGAACTCTGGGGCTCATGGTGGAGGGGAATGGGGTGGGGAATGGGGTGGGTGGCGCACCCCAGGGCACTTGGGGGATGTGAGAAGCCACAGGAGCGATGTGCTGCTGCACCTGGAGGAGCTGGGGGGTCCTGGCCCCGCCAGGCAATGAGGGGCTGGGGATCCTGCCTGGTTCTCACTGCCGAGCCCCAAAGTGGGGATGGAGTAAGAGAAGGGGCTGCGACCGGGGGTGCAGGGGGCTGTGTGTGGGGTGGCCTGGCCCACGGCGGGCGCAGGGAGTGGTGATTCGGGGGCCCGGGGCAGGCTCAGGGTGTGCAATTCAGGGTGTTGTGCCCTGTGACGTGGGGTGTGTGGTTTGGGTGACGCAGGCACCTGCTCACACCGGCCCTTCCTTCCCTGCTGGTGCCTCACCTGTGGGCATGGCGCCAGGGCAGGGCCGTGGAACCAGCCTGGGAGCTGCCGGCCTGGAAACCTGGAAATGGGACCTCTTTTGCAACTTGCCCTCCGAGTGCTGGAGGTTTCAGGAACAGGATGTTTAGAAATGAGGGGTCGGAGGGGGGTGGTCTGCAAGGCCCCCCCTCTGTGACACATTCCCGTACTTTTCCTTGTGGGCAGGTATTGGGAAAGCAGGGAGCTACCCAGAGCAGCGCTGTGCAGGTTTCTGGATGAATTCTTGGTGGTTTTTTCCCCCCAAAAACTGTTGTGGCTCAGACTGTGGTAACAGAGTAGAGTCACTGTGTGGGTTTAATTTTCTTGTTCCTTCTGGTGGAAGTTGTTGACAAAGGGGCTGTTTTAGCACCGGCCTGAGCTGAAGAACCACAACACTGAAAAACCCCAAAGCTGAACCAAACAATGCCTAGTCTATGTAATGTTAAAAAATTATTATTTTTCACAAGCTTTTGTTTAATTATCTTGTTGACGAAAGGCCTGTTTTTGCACAGGTCTGAGCTGAAGAACCACAACACTGAAAAAACCCCCAACCAAGCTGAACTCCTCTAGTCTGTGTCATCTTTTTTTATTATTATTAATTTTAACGAGAACATCCTGACTAACCCCTTCTGCTCCGCCTGCATCCCTTGAGTCACAGCACCACGAGATTGCCGAGCTCTTTCTTCAGCGCTTTCCCGTTAAAACCCTGCAAGCTGCTCCTCGGTGAAACCTTGCATCACAAATGGAGAATTTCTCTTTCCCTGCCTCCCTTGGTTTTCCAGGCTCTGCCCATGGCTGCCGTGAGCAGTGTGGTCATTCTGAGCTGCCTTCTTGGGGTTGGGGGTGCCAGCAGAAGGCTGCCCCAGCCAAAGCAACCTCAGGGGCTCAGGCAGCCCTTAGGCACCTCCTGGGGACACTCAACCTCGTGGTACCGATCCAAAGCCACCTGCCGGGCAGGAAAGCCACCAGCTCCCCAAGCCTGTGCCTGTCGCGGTGGGTTTGGTGCTGATTAAGCTGCCCGCTCGTTAACTTGGCAGCAGAGAAACACCGGTTGCTCGGCATTGCTTTGGGTTGACTCACTCCCGGTGTTCCTGGGACTGCCGGGGTGAAGGCAGCTCAGAGATGTGGTGTTGGGGTGGTGTAGCTGGGGTGGTGCGGTTGGGTTGGTGTTGTTGGGGTGATGTTGGGTGGGTGTTCTTGGATGGGTGTTGTTGGGCTGGTGTAGTTCACTCAGTCATGTTGGGCTGGTGTTGTTGGGGTGGTGGCGTGGGTCAGTGTTGTTGGGGTGATACTGGGTGGCTGTTCTTGGGTTGGAGTTGTTGGGGTGATGTTGTTGGGCTGGTGTAGTTTGGTTTGTGTAGTTGGGCTGTTGTTGGGGTGGTGTAGTGGGGATGATGTAATTGGGGCGGTGTAGTGGGGTTGGTGGTGTGGGTCAGCGCTGTTGGGGTGATGTTGGGTGGGTGGTTTTGGGCTGGTATTGTTGGGGTGATATTGGGCTGGTGTTGTTGGGGTGGAATCGTTGGGGTGATGTTGGGCTGGTGGTGTAGTTGGGCTGTTGTTGGGGTGGTGCAGCTGAGAAGATGTAATTGGGGTGGTGTAGTTGGTGTTGTTGGGGTGATGTTGTTGGGGTGATGTTGGATGGTATAGTTGGGCTGACACTGGCTGGGTGTTTTTGGGTTGGTGTTGTTGGCCTGGTGTAGTTCAGTTGGTCGTGTTGGGCTGGTGGAGTTGGGATGATGTAACTGGGGTGGTGTAGTGGGGTTGGTGTTGTTGGGGTGATGTTGAGGGGGTGTTTTTGGGTTGGTGTTGTTGGCCTGGTGTAGTTCAGTTGGTCGTGTTGGGCTGGTGTTGGGGTGGTGGAGCTGGGATGATGTAATGGGGTGGTGTAGTGGGGTTGGTATTTTTGGGGTGACGTTGTTGGGCTGGTGGTGTGGACTGGTGTAGTTTGGTTGGTCACGTTTGGCTGGTGTTGGTGTAGTTGGGCTGTTGTTGTATTGGTGTAGTCAGGATGATGTAATTGGGCCGGTGTAGTTGGGTTGATGTTGGGATGATGTTTTTGGGGTAGTGGTGTTGGGCTGATGTAGTTTGGTCAGTCGTGTTGGGCTGGTGTTGGCGTAGTTGGGCTGTTGTTGTGGTGCTGTTGTTGGGGTGAAACTGTTGGGGTGAAATATTTGGGCTGCTGTTTTTGGGGTGCTGTTTTTGGGGTGCTGTTGCTGTATGGGTGTATTTGGGGTTCCTGTGGTAATTCCCTGGCTCTGGCCACGCTCTCCCGGCCCCTGGGCAGGGGAGGGATGGAGCAGCCGTGACGCCCGGGTCTCACTGGAGGTGAGCTGGACTCACCTTCATGAGGAAGTCGGCAGTGAAACTGGAGAGTTTAATCATCCACCAGCGGCTGAAAACCGACACTTCCTCATTAACCCCCGGCTCTCCTGCTGCTGCAGCCACTTCCCTCGCTGGCTTTTTCCATCCTTCTCTTTGTCTCTTGGTTGTGTTCACATTTTTTTGGTAACTTTAAAAGTCTTTGGAAGGAGAATCAGAGTGTCCAGGGACACTTTTCCTGGGATAAAAAAAACCTGGGAGGCTTTTCCTTGCTGTTAACCTTTGTTTTTTAGAGAAAAAGGCTGAAATCAGGAGTGCCCAGGCAGCTGGAGGGGTCAGTGTGTGGCACAAAGGGTTCCTTTGCTTCACTGCGAAGGAGCTTTCAGGGAGTTATCCTAAAAGGATATCCTAAAAGGAATCCACAGGATTCCCGTGTTACGGAGCAGAGCAGTGGAATGGGGATGTTGTATCCCGTTACCTCAGCGGCTGCAACGGCCTGTGAAACCTGAACTACAACCACGGAGTTTGGCTGCGGAAGAGCCCTGCAAAATCAATCTCCAGTGATACTGAGGGCTCCTAAAAACCTTGTGCCTGTTCAAGCGAGTCCGGAGGAAGCCACGGAGCTGCTCCAGGGCTGGAGCCCCTCTGGAGCCAGGCTGGGAGAGCTGGGGGTGCTCAGCTGGAGAGGAGAAGGCTCCAGGGAGAGCTGCAAGCCCCTTGCAGGGCCTGAAGGGGCTCCAGGAGAGCTGCAGAGGGACTGGGGACAAGGGATTCAGGGCCAGGACCCAGGGAGTGGCTTCCCAGTGCCAGAGGGCAGGGCTGGATGGGATCTTGGGAAGGAATCGTTCCCTGGCAGGGTGGGCAGGGGCTGGCATGGAATTGCCAGAGCAGCTGGGGCTGCCCCTGGATCCCTGGCAGTGCCCAAGGCCAGGCTGGACATTGGGGCTGGAGCAGCCTGGGACAGTGGGAGGTGTCCCTGCCCATGGCAGAGGTGGGATGGGATGGTCTGAACCCCCAAACCACAACTTCCTAAAGAACACCAAACCTCAAGATTTTCCCATCCAGCACCAGTGATTTTGGGACTGGTGCTTTTTGTTTCAGTTGGCACTGAAGGAAGAGGAGCTGGAGGTGTGGATGGAGCACTGGGGTGCTTTGCTACATCAGGAGGAATAATGCAGGAATTCTGCATTTAAAGGGATTTTTGTTGTTGTTCCATGGTTTGTTTTTTTTTTTAATTTGAAGGGAAATACAGCAACGCCAGCACATTTTAATGCACTCTGATGCACGTGGTGCATTTAATGAGGCTGAAATGAAGCAGTCTCTAATTGAAAGCCATTTCCCCGTGCTTCCAGGTTGGAAACACAAAGTGAGGCCCTTCGAGCAGCTCCTGGAGAGGCAGGATGAGGGTTTCCATGGGATACCTGGGGTCTCTCACCCTGTGGGTACCATCAGCTCTTAATGGGGCAGGGATGTGGGGATAAGAGGAATAAGTAGGAAGGAGGGGATTTTTCTCCAATAACGGTGTGCTTATGTTTAAAAAAGATTCGAAGCCACCTTTGGTGATTTGGGGACATCAAAGTGGTCGCTTTGCAAAGGGAGCCGCAGGCCTGGGCTCCTGCTCACACAGCAGCTCCACCTCTGGTTGTGTGTTCTGCCATGTCCATTGTTTACTCTGATTTCAACAATGAGAAATACACCTTTGACTCGATGCCGAGCCATCTGTGATTAATACCGATGGCAGGGCCTGATGTGGGGGCACATGGCCACAATAAACGCACAACCCATGCACATCCCTGAAGAGCAGGAGAGAGCAGAGCCCTTCTCCTGCCTGCAGGGGTGTCTGGCTGCTGTGCCGAAGTGCAGGAGAGGAGGAGCAGTTCCACGGGAGCAGGGTTTGTTCTGCACCGTCCTTGTGCGGGAAACTCGCACCCGTGTTTTGGTATCAGTGAGGTTGGGTTTCCTCAGCCAGGATTTCCCTGGTTCCCCAGCAACGGGAGCCTCTGGAACGGGGTGCACCTGGCAGCACTGCCCATGCTGGATTTGGGGACACACCGGGGACTCTCGGGGGTGCTGTGCCTCAGTTTCCCCACCTGTAAAGTGGCCCTTGCAGAGGGGGAAGGACAGCAGGAGTGCTTCCCCCATGATGGTGATCTCAGTGTCTCCCCAGCCTGGATTTGACTGAAAGGACAGCCTGAAATTATTTTGGGAACCTTATTTCTGTACAAAAAGGAGGCTTCTGCAGGGCAGGGCTTGGTTTGACCGGACCTCTGCATGAAGCACATGAGGGTGTCTCCAGACTCTCAGTAGCATTTTCCACGCTGGCTGTTCCTGTGGCTCTTTTGGTTTTCAGCAACTTTTTTGGGGGGGATTTGGTGCCGTTTCCATGAGGTCCTGTATTACCGCAGGCCTCATTCCCACGGTTCCCACCGTGTCCCGCAGCCGTAGGGAGGAGGAGGAGAGAAGATCCAGCAGGCAGGAATTGTGCAGCAAGATTGATTTATTTAATTATTTTACAAACTCTTTTATAGACTTTTTTCTTCATAGTCTAATTGGACAAAGGACCAGCCACCCCTTGGGGTGATTGGCCAAAATCCTAAAACATCCATTGTCAAAATATTTTTCTACTATACCATAAACAAGACTTTTCAAGGTTGCAGGTGGCTTGGTTGTTTACATACTCTGCTACCTCTTCTGTGAGAGAGAAAAGTCTCTCACGGACTTAGAAAATAGCAAGAAAATCCTCGCTAGCAGCATTTTTGTATCTACAGTCCTGTGAGCTGTGGTGTGAGTAGCTCTAAGCAATGGTATGGATTCCCAGTGGGATCTCCTTAAGGATTGCCTTGGGCACATATTTTGGGGCCCATTTCTCCCCCTCAACTCGGGCTGGTCTCCTTGCAGGTGTCGTGTCTCTGCGGCTCTGCCCCGTGCCTGCTCTGCGGCTGCTGCCCCTCAACCAAGAACTCCACCATCTCCCGCCTCCTCTTCACCTTCTTCCTCTTCCTCGGCACCCTCGTGTCCATCATTATGATAATCCCTGGCGTGGAGAAGGAGTTGCACAAGGTAAAGAACTCCTGGAGGTCGCTGGGAAGAAACGACCCAACTCGTGGTGGGGACGTGAAGCTCAATCAAAAAAGTGAATTTTTGGGTCACGATGTGCTCCTGTTCCTTTTTTTCTGAGCATCTCACTGGGAGAAGGTGTTTTTAGCCCTAGTTTTCCACAGAGGGGAGAATGCAGTGGGATCATTTCGTGCAATTTTTAGTTTTCCCAGGTGTCTCCCTGGAAAGTTTCCTACATCCTGTTTTTTGGGGTTCAGCTGATGACTTGCACGTCAAGGAGGTGGGACTTGAGGAGGAGGGAGCAGAGCTCTGCCAGCTGAGCTGGGCTTTAGGGAAAGGCCATTTTCATCCCAGCTTTCCACTGACTGGCTGGGTGGCTTTAGCTGTGTCACCTCACCATTGTCCCCAGGCAAGTGGCATTGGAGCAGTCATGGTCTGGCCCATCTTTAGTGGCACCAGGGCTTGTGAAGGATGTGGAATCACAGAAGGGATTGTGTTGAAAGGAATCTCAAAGCCCAGCTCAAAGCTGTGGGCAGGGATGCCTTCCACTGTCCCAGGCTGCTCCAAACCCCGTCCAGCCTGGCCTTGGACACTTCCAGGGATCCAGGGACAACCACAGCTGCTCTGGGGCTTCCCAATCCAGGAGCTGATCTTCAATCAGCTCAATCCAAGACCTTCCCACAACCACCAATCCCCAGCAGGATGTGCTGAGGTGATGCTCACTCCCCCGCCACAATTCCAGCTCCCCGGTTTCTGTGAAGGCAGCGGCTCGGTGCTGGGGGTCCAGCCCCACCTGGACTGCAGCAGCTTCCTGGGCCACAAGGCCGTGTATCGCATGGGCTTCGCCATGGCCGCCTTCTTCTGCCTCTTCGCCGTGCTCATGGTGTGCGTGCGCAGCAGCAAGGACCCGCGGGCCGCCCTGCAGAACGGGTGCGTGTGGTCCCTTTGGTCCCTGGGCTGCTGGGGTGGGGGTGGGCAGGACCCCCCATCCCTGTCCCTGCTGGGTGCACACCGTGCCTCCTCTCTCCTCCCACAGCTTCTGGTTCTTCAAGTTCCTGGTGCTGGTGGGGATCACAGTGGGGGCCTTCTACATCCCCAACGGTGCCTTCACCACAGGTGAGGAGCTGCCCGTGCTCTCCTGGGCACCTCTGCATGGGGTTAAACCCAGGCCTGTGCCCCCGAATCTCACTCACCCTGCTCTCAGCTGGTTTTTCTCCTCCTCTCAAGTCTGGTTTTACTTTGGTGTGGTCGGCTCCTTCCTCTTCATCCTCATCCAGCTCGTTCTCCTCATCGACTTCGCGCACTCCTGGAGCCAGCGGTGGCTGTGCAACGCGGGCGAGAGCAACGCCAAGGGCTGGTATGCAGGTGGGTGTGGTGGCAGCGCCCGTGGCTTGGGGCTCAGCTCATCCCAGGGCCCGGTGAGGCTGAGCTGGCTGCGACTGGGGGCTCTGCTCCAGCCTCTTTGGTGTCCTCCCCCAGCCCTCTGCACCGTCACCTTCATCTTCTACGCCGCCTCCATCGCGGCTGTTGCGCTGCTCTACGTCTACTACACCAAGCCTGAGGGCTGCACGGAGGGCAAGGCCTTCATCAGCATCAACCTCATCCTCTGCCTCATCGTCTCCGTTGTGTCCATCCTGCCCAAGATCCAGGTGAGGTGGTGGGGAGCACCCAGGAGGCCGGGGCTGTGTCACCCCAGGGTACAGGAGCACCCAGGAGGCCAGGGCTGTGTCACCCCAGGGTACAGGAGCACCCAGGAGGCCGGGGCTGTGTCACCCCGGGGTACAGGAGCACCCAGGAGGCCGGGGCTGTGTCACCCCGGGGTACAGGAGCACCCAGGAGGCCGGGGCTGTGTCACCCCAGGGTACAGGAGCACCCAGGAGGGGCTGTGTCACCCCGGGGTACAGGAGCACCCAGGAGGGGCTGTGTCACCCCAGGGTACAGGAGCACCCAGGAGGCCGGGGCTGTGTCACCCCGGGGTACAGGAGCACCCAGGAGGGGCTGTGTCACGCCGGGGTACAGGAGCACCCAGGAGGCCGGGGCTGTGTCACCCCGGGGTACAGGAGCACCCAGGAGGGGCTGTGTCACCCCAGGGTACAGGAGCACCCAGGAGGCCAGGGCTGTGTCACCCCGGGGTACAGGAGTGCCCAGGAGGGGCTGTGTCACCCTGGGGTACAGGAGCACCCAGGAGGGGCTGTGTCACCCCAGGGTACAGGAGCGCCCAGGAGGCCGGGGCTGTGTCACCCCGGGGTACAGGAGCACCCAGGAGGCCAGGGCTGTGTCACCCCAGGGTACAGGAGCACCCAGGAGGGGCTGTGTCACCCCAGGGTACAGGAGCGCCCAGGAGGCCGGGGCTGTGTCACCCCAGGGTACAGGAGCACCCAGGAGGGGCTGTGTCACCCCAGGGTACAGGGGCACCCAGGAGGGGCTGTGTCACCCCGGGGTACAGGAGCACCCAGGAGGGGCTGTGTCACCCCAGGGTACAGGAGCACCCAGGAGGGGCTGTGTCACCCCGGGGTACAGGAGCACCCAGGATGCCGGGGCTGTTGTCTCGGGGTACAGGAGCACCCAGGAGGGGCTGTGTCACCCCAGGGTACAGGAGCACCCAGGAGGGCGGGGCTGTGTCACCCCAGGGTACAGGAGCACCCAGGAGGCCGGGGCTGTGTCACCCCGGGGTACAGGAGCACCCAGGAGGCCGGGGCTGTGTCACCCCGGGGTACAGGAGCACCCAGGAGGCCAGGGCTGTGTCACACCGGGGTACAGGAGCACCCAGGAGGCCGGGGCTGTTGTCTCGGGGTACAGGAGCACCCAGGAGGGGCTGTGTCACCCCAGGGTACAGGAGCACCCAGGATGCCGGGGCTGTGTCACCCCGGGGTACAGGAGCACCCAGGAGGCCGGGGCTGTGTCACCCCGGGGTACAGGAGCACCCAGGAGGCCGGGGCTGTGTCACCCCAGGGTACAGGAGCACCCTGAGCACCCACTGTTGTATTTGCAGGAGGCTCAGCCGCACTCGGGGCTGCTGCAGGCGTCCCTCATCACCCTCTACACCATCTACGTCACCTGGTCCGCCCTGGCCAACGTGCCAAGTAAGGCAGACACAACCTTGGGTTTGGGAGAGGGGAGGATGGGGCAGGAACGCTCACCGGGGTGGGAGTTTGTCCCTCCGTGTCCTTGGGGGCTGACCCCCCGTGTGTCCCCTCAGCCCGGCGCTGTAACCCCACGCTGCTGGTGAGGAACAGCACTGGCCCGGCCACGGCCACCGAGCCGCCGACAGCCTGGTGGGACGCCCCGAGCATCGTGGGGCTGCTGATCTTCATCCTCTGCACCCTCTTCATCAGGTGAGCTCTTGGCTCGTGTCCCTGAGCACAGAGCCATGGGAGGGGTCTCTGGAGGGGAGGTCACACCTTGGTCCGGGGGTTTTGTCACTGAAGGCTCCTTGCCCGCCCATCCCAGCTGCCCAGGGTGAGCACAGTCACTGTTTTTAGGGTTTTCCCACAGCCCCAGATTGCTCTGCCTGTCCTACGGATGGCCCCAAGGACAAAACCCCTGCCATGGCAGGGCCTTATCAGAGCTGGGCACTGGATCCCGTCCCTCAGCCTGCTGGCAGTGCTTTGCCTGATGCAACCTTGGCTTTCTGCAGCTGTTCTCGTTGCTGCCTCGTGTTCCCCGGTGCCTGCCAGCAGCCCCAGGGCCTTTCTCGGAGCTGTTTTCCAGCTGAGTGGCCCTCATTCCACATTGGAAACTGGGATTATTCTCCCCAGGGCCAACCTTTGCCATTCATTCTCCCTGTTGAGCTTCCAGTCAGGCTCCCAGGACCTAAAGGGGCTCCAGGAGAGCTGCAGAGGGACTGGGGACAAGGACGACAGAGATTTTAGGGTTTCCTCACAGTCTCTGTGCCCTAAACTGCCCTGACTGTCCCACACCTAAAGGGGCTCCAGGCGAGCTGGAGAGGGACTTTGGACAAGGGCCACAGTCACAGCTTTTAGGGTTTTCCCACAGCCTGCATCCCTCAAACTGCCCCGGGGACGGCCCCAAGGACAAAAGCCCCGCCATGGGGGCGGTGACCAAGCGGTGCTGATCCCCTCGTCCCTCTGCCCGCAGCCTCCGCTCCTCGGACCACCCGCAGGTGAACAAGCTGATGCTGACGGAGGAGAGCGGGGCCGGGGCCGGGGCCGGGGCCGGGGCCGGGGCCGGGGCCGGGGCCGGGCCGGGCGGGGCGGCCGAGGAGGGCGGGGTGCGCCGCGCCTACGACAACGAGCAGGACGGCGTCTCCTACAGCTACACCTTCTTCCACCTCTGCCTCCTCCTCGCCGCGCTCTACATCATGATGACCCTCACCAACTGGTACAGGTGGGCAGAGCTGCCGCGGACACCCAGGGCTGGCCCCGCTCCTCCACGTCCCCTCCTCCCTGGGGTGCTGGTGCTCCCGTGCTGGGCACGGCTGAGCTGTGCGAGGCCGCCGGGTGTGCTCCCTTATCAGGTTAATTGTCTTTAGGGTTGTGCTTGGGCTTGCCAGCGTCCTCTGCTGCAGCCCGGGATCCCTTGGGATGAGGGGGGAGCAGGGACCGAGGCCCTTGTGGGGTCACACCTCCTGAGTGGCCACAGCCATGGGGCTCCCCCGTGTTCCCTGGGTGGCCCCCGTCCCTCCCGGGGCGCTGGCAGGGTGTCACGGTGATGGTGCCACCCTCCTGTTCGCTGTTTCAGGCCGGATGAGAGCTTGCAGGTGCTGAGGAGCCCCTGGACGGCCGTGTGGGTGAAGATCAGCTCCAGCTGGGCCGGGCTCCTGCTCTACCTCTGGACCTTGGTGGCTCCGCTGGTGCTGCCGGACCGGGACTTCAGCTGAGGTGGCCCTGGAAGTGCTGCTGCCATCGTGGCTTTGTCCGTGGAGGCTGGGGACAGCCCCAGCTCTGCCTCAGCCTCGGTTCTGCTGTGCTGGGTTGTGCCTTCTTGCAGCTCTTTTGTTTTAATTTGAAAGGGATGAAGTGCCAAGCAGAGAAAATGAAGGGCTGAGAGAGAGACCTGAGGGTGTTTTCAAAGCTCTCATCATCTCCGTGTTCGTGTAGTGCCTTTGGCAGTGCCTCCAGACCCTCTGCACCCCGCAGACCCCACTGCCTTGCCTTGCGAGGGTTTGGTTCTCACCAGCTGGTGGTGCCCCGGGACCGTGGTGCCTTTTGGGGTCTCTGGGCTCTGGCCGGGTACCAGGACCCAGGACCCGGCCGGTGTCGTGTCCCCAAACAGCCCGGAGGAAAACGAATCCCAGGGACTTGTGGCTGGAGGCAGAGGTCCCGCTGCAGCCCCAGCCTCGATGGTGGCCGCAGCTCCTCGGGGCTGTCCCGGCAGGAGGACAGGTCCCTGTCCTCTCCAGAGCACAGGTCAGGTTTCCCACAGGCTGCGCCGGCCTGGCCCCAGCACTTTGCCTCGTTAATAAAATCTCATTTGGAATAAACACGGTGGATTTGTGCATTTGGAGTCTTTCCTGACGTGTGGGTGCCCAGGAGGCAGAGGGAGGGGGGTGTTTGACCCCACAGCGGGGTGGGGGCACAGCTGGCGGCCCGGGGGTGCAGGCAGGGGTGGCATCACTTTGGGGCATGGAAACTTGGAGCCCTGGACCCCATTGCCAGCCTGTGACAGCCCGAGAGCCGTGGCGGTGGTCAGCAAAGGGGGGTGCACGATGTGGGGTGCACGATGTGGGGTGCTGACCGTGCCCAGGGGCACCCGGGGATGGGGTGAGCCCCGCGGCGGGGCACACCCAGTGCCGGGGGGCACAGAGCAGGGGGTGGCCCCGGCTGGGAGCTCTCCCTGGCAGGAGGTCCCTGCCCTGCGGCGGCCGCGGGGCCGGGCGGTGCCCGCTGCCCACCCGTGAGCCCACCCCTGGGTTCCCGGCCATGCACTGCATTCCCGTTCCCATTTCATTCCCGTTTCCATTCCCGTTCCCGTTCCCGTTTCCATTCCCGTTCCCGTTTCCATTCCCATTCCCGTTTCCGTTCCCGTTTCCATTCCCGTTCCCGTTCCCATTTCCATTCCCATTCCCGTTCCCGTTCCCATTCCCATTCCCGTGCGGGGCGGCTCCAGCCACGCGATGGCGCTGCGAGCCCGCGGTGCGACTCCTGCGCCCCGCACCGGCACAGATCCGGCACCCGGTGACCCCCGCCCGCACCCAGTGACCCTTATCCCGCACCCGGCACCGATCCCGCACCCATCCCGCACCCATCCCACACCCACTGACCTCCATCCCGCACTCGGCGCCGATCCTGCACCCATCCTGCACCCACTGACCCCCATCCCGCAGCCGGCACCGATCCCGCACCCATCCTGCACCCACTAATCCGCATCCCGCACCAGGCACCGATCCGGCACCCGGTGACTCCCACCCGCACCCGGTGACCCCCATCCCGCACCGATCCTGCTCCCAGTGACTCTCATCCTGCAGCCGGAACTCAGCGTCCTGCACTCATCCTGCACCCTACATAGTTCACCCAGCACCCTATAACCCTTACCCTGCTCCCAGCACTCTGTAACCCTCATCCTGCACCCTTCATCCTGCACCCAGCACCCCTCACCTTTCACCCTGCACACTCATCTTTAACCCTTCACCCCCCTGCACCCTTCATGCTCAGCAGCAGTGGCATTTCTGGGAGAGCTGGGGGTGCTCAGCTGGAGAGGAGAAGGCTCCAGGGAGAGCTGCGAGCCCCTTGCAGGGCCTGAAGGGGCTCCAGGAGAGCTGCAGAGGGACTGGGGACAAGGGATTCAGGGCCAGGACCCAGGCAATGGCTTCCCAGTGCCAGAGGGCAGGGCTGGGTGGGATCTTGGGAAGGAATTGTTCCCTGGCAGGGTGGGCAGGGGCTGGCATGGAATTGCCAGAGCAGCTGGGGCTGCCCCTGGATCCCTGGCAGTGCCCAAGGCCAGGCTGGACATTGGGGCTGGGAGCAGCCTGGCACAGTGGGAGGTGTCCCTGCCATGGCAAGGAGTAAAACTGGAGGAGCTTTAAGTTCCCTTCCAACCCAACCCATTCCGTTTCCATGATAATTTGCAGGGTGAATAATTCATCAGCGAACATCTGCCACCTCCAGCTCAGCAGAAAACACAGCCCTGGGCCCGGTCCCCTCCCTGCCTGTCCCTGCCCCGAGTCACAGCTCCAGCCTGGAGAGCGGGATCACACCAGGGGCATGCTGGGATCCCCCCCCCCCCCCCACTCATTATCTCCCCATTAATTGCTCTAATTACTCTCCCTGGGGGGCCACCCCGGCGTGATGAATGGGGGGGGGGATTAGGGTTGTGTGGGACTTTGGGGACCCCGGGTAAAGCCATGCAGCTGTCACAGAAGGTGACTGTGACCACTCTGTTCCCAAATTAATCGGGATTTAACCCCAGGGGTGGGCACAGGACCCTCATGGGGTCACCGAGGGCTTGGGACCATGAGAAGGGAGGATCCCCCAGTGACTCCCAGGTCGGGGCGGTGGGGACAGAGCTCCCACCTTGGCTCCCGGCGATCCTGCTGCTTCCAGGGGCTCCCCGGCATCATTTTATTCCCTTTAATGCACGGGCTCCCTTGGTTTTTATTTTATTCCTGGGATTAACACATCGGGCAGCAGCCGGACTGGCTCCTGCTCAAAAGAGGAGGGGAAGGCGTTTACATAATTCATTGAAATGAGGCACCCGAGGAAACCCGAATTGGACTTGCAGCGTGTTTACAGAGCCACGCAGAGCTCCGCCATCCGCATCTGGAGCCATTAATGCCTCCCAGGCGGAGCACAGGCCATGGATAATTAATTAATTGTGCAGCAGAGCCCTTGCCCAGCCTTCGAGAGAACGCTCGGGGGCACAGGGACGCCTAGCGCTCCTCCCCTGGCCTGCGGATTTGTTTCTCCCGAGCTTTTTCTCCTTCTCAAAATGTTCCTGGGGCCAGGAAGATGCTGGGGAGTGGTGGGGTTGAAGCCAGGGGAGGAATGAGCCGGGCTGGGCTGGAAAATCCCTGCCTGGGGGGGTTTGTGGGGAGGAGGAGCCCTGCGAGGGCTCCGGGGGGCGGTGGCAGTGCCAGGGCTGAGCCCTGGCCTGGGGAGGGGGGACAGGAGGGGACAAACCCCCCCTGCAGCGGGGAGGGGACGCAGGGACCCCTCGGAGGGGACACAGGGACCCCTCAGAGGGGATACAGGGACACCTCGGAGGGGACAAACCCCCCTGCAGCGGGGAGCAAAGGGCCCTGCCCCAGTTAACCCCAAACATCCCGGTTTTGTAGGATCAGACACCAAGAGGAGGGGGTCTGTGAGACATCGGGGGTACCCCGAGCACCCTGCCCCACGCTCAGCCCCCTCCTGCCCTTGGGAATCTCTCCCTGTGGATCCCACAGGGGCTGGAATCCCTCCCTGGGGTGCTCCAGCTGCGGCACCCGGAGGCAGCTCCAGCTCCAAACCCGGCCCTGATCCGGGGGATGCTTTGGGGGGCTCTGAGGAGCCCCCGGCCCTGCCCAGGGACACGGGGACACCTCAACCCACCGAAACCCTTCATTTCCACCCCCTGCAGCTGGGATTGACTCCTCAGCCTCCCCGCTGCTCTCAGAGCTGCTGCCTCTACCCTCAGCACTGCTTTGAAGAGCAAAGGAGGGATGGGAAGGAAGACAGGGAGGGAAAAGAGAAGGAAAAAATTGGAAAACCTCCAGCTTGAACCCTGCTGCTGGAGGAACATCTGTATCTATAAATATCCGTGCTGGAGTGGGAACAGGCTGTGTCTGTATCTGCAGCAGCTCCCGAGGCAGCAGCAGCCCCGGCTCACCCTGCTGCCGCTCCAGCACTGGAACACACTCCAGGCCCCGCAGCCCGGCAGGAGATTTTGGGGATAAAACCCCCAAGCTGGTCTTTGATAAACCAGGGAATAAAGCAGGGTCATGTTCGTGTTTGCAGCGCGCGCCCGGCGAGGGCGAGCGGCGGCCCTGGGGTCACTGGGGTCTCTGGGGGCGGTGGGGCTGTCCTTGCTGGGACACGGTGTCCTGCTGCTGTGCCACTGCGCTGCCACTCCGGCCGGGACCTCGACCACCCCTCCAGCCTGGAGCACGTGTGCTCAGAGAAACCCACGCCCCAATCCCGTATCCCAATTCCACATCCCAATTCCATATCCCAATCCCGCATCCCAATTCCACATCCCAACCCCGTAGCCCCAATCCCGTATCCCAATTCCACATCCCAATTCCATATCCCAATCCCGCATCCCAATTCCACATCCCAACCCCGTATCCCCAACCCCGTATCCCCAGTCCCGTATCCCAATCCCGCATTCCAACCCCGCATCCCAACCCCGCATCCCAATCCCACATCCCCAGTCCCGCATCCCAACCCCGCATCCCAATCCCGCATCCCAATCCCACATCCCCAGTCCCGTATCCCCAGTCCCGTATCCCCAATCTCATATCCCCAACCCCGTATCCCAACCCCGCATCCCAATCCCACATCCCAATCCCATATCCCAACCCTGTATCCCAATCCCACATCCCAACCCCGTATCCCAATCCCACATCCCAACCCCGTATCCTAACCCTGTATCCCAATCCCACATCCCAACCCCGTATCCCAATCCCACATCCCAATCCTGCATCCCAACCCCGCATCCCAATCCCACATCCCAATCCCGTATCCCAATCCCACATCCCAACCCCGTATCCCAATCCCGTATCCCAATCCCGTATCCCAATCCCACATCCCAACCCCGTATCCCAATCCCCTATCCCAATCCCGTATCCCAACCCCACATCCCAATCCCACATCCCAATCCCGTATCCCAATCCCGTATCCCAATCCCACATCCCAACCCCGTATCCCAACCCCGTATCCCAATCCCGTATCCCAACCCCGTATCCCAACCCCGTATCCCAACCCCGTATCCCAATCCCGTATCCCAACCCCGTATCCCAACCTCGTATCCCCAACCCCGTATCCCAATCCTGTATCCCAACCCCACATCCCAATCCCACATCCCAACCCCGTATCCCAACCCCGTATCCCAACCCCGTATCCCAACCTCGTATCCCCAACCCCGTATCCCAATCCCGTATCCCAACCCCGCATCCCAATCCCACATCCCAACCCCGTATCCCAACCCCGTATCCCAACCCCGTATCCCAACCCCGTATCCCAACCTCGTATCCCCAACCCCGTATCCCAATCCCGTATCCCAACCCCACATCCCAATCCCACATCCCAACCTCGTATCCCCAACCCCGTATCCCAATCCCGCATCCCAATCCCGTATCATGGTTTGAGACAGGGGGGACATGCAGGGCACCCCAGAGCTGCTCAGCACACAGGGTCCTCCCACATTGCTCAGAGTCCCCTGAAGTGAATCCCATCCTTATCCCTCCTTTGGATCAGGGCCATAAATCCTCAAGAATTCCCTCATTTGGCTCAAGGAAGGGGGGCCTGGAGCTCCCCAGCTCCGAAGATCCCTGAGGACCGAGAGAGGAGTGCAAACCTTTCTCTGACAGACCTCTGGCTCTTCCCCCCAGTTCTCCCCATTTTTTCTGGCTTCTCTCCTCCCAAAATTCCTCCCCGTGCTCCCAGTCGGGGCCTGTGGGGTGGTTTTATTCCCATTGTTGGGATGCTGCAGCTCCAGGGGCTGCAGCCAGCAGCCGGCTCCTGGGACACGCCACTGTCGCAGCTTTGCGAGGACCCAGCGCATCCCAGATCGCGGAGATTCCCGTGCCAGGAGCATCCTCCCTCCCGGCACGTAGGGCCCGGGCAGATGGGAAACCCTTGGGATCGGCTCCGAAGGCAGCGGTGTGGGAAGCACGGGCTGCCCGCACGTCTCCCTCCTCGTCCCCGGGGTCTCCTCCGGAGCACCGCGCCAGAGCCGCGTTGTTTTTCCCTTTTTGTGCCTTTTTTCTTCCCCTCGTCTCCCTGTAACAACCAGGACTTTTCACGAGCCGCCTCCCTCCCCCTCTTTGCCTCCCTGACTCATTCCCGCTGTCCTTCCAGCCGGGATGTGCCGATCCCCACGTCCCGCGGGAGGGGCGATCCCGGGCCAGGGGACGTCGAGGGACTGAACGCGGCGCAGGGAACATTTCCTTTCCTTTTGTGCTAATTCCAGCCGGGAATTCCAGCGCCAGACACAAACAGCTCCTCTCCGAGGGGTTCAGAGGCAGAATCCCCCCACCCCGCGGCAGTGGGGCTTTCGTGGATCCTCATGGAGGGACGGGGTGGCCTTTTCCGAGCTAAGCCATTCCACGCTGGACGCAGGGAGGACAGCCTGGTCAGGGGCTGCTCCAGCACCACTCTGGGCCCTCCCTGTTGGTGTCTGGGGAGGGGACAGGGTGGGGTCACCCCGGTCCCGCCGTCCCCGCTGGGCTGCGAGAGGGTTTGGCTCCTGCTGGGATGGAGGTGGCTCCCTGAGCCCTGGGGTTTGTCCCCCAAACGCAGCAGTGCTGCCACATGGCAACCACCCGTGCCAGCCGTGCCCCACTCCTCTCAGGGACCTGCAAGGCTCCTGGGGGCTGCCAGTCCTGTCGCTGTCCCCAGAGCCCTCTGGGGACAGTTGTACTCCAGGAAAACAGTGAGGGACAAAAGCCACCAGCCCCTTCCATCCACACCCCCTTGATCCACAGATCCAGTCACTGACCCCTCTTCAGGTGTCACACCCCAGCCCCACCCCTAATCCCAGCATCCCCCCCGAGCCCCGTTAAGGGCACTCTGCACCCCATTAAAGGGGTTCAAGAGCCTGGAGCAGTGGCCACTGCCACAGAGGGACCCAGCCCGGTGACAAACTGGTATTTGTGGCACCCAAAGCCACGCTGGACACCCCTCGCTGTGCTGTGGCTCGCCATGGAGGGGTGGGAAGGCACTGAACCCTTCACTGAACGTGTGGGGTCGTCGCTGCGCAGGGCTCCAGTCCCATCCCAGCCTCTGAATCAGAGAAAAATAGAATGAAAAAATCATGGAATCACTCACAGGGTCACAGAATCAGAGAGTCACAGACGGGTTTGCGTTGGAGGGAACTTAAATCCCACCCAGTGCCACCCCTGCCATGGCAGGGACACCTCCCACTGTCCCAGGCTGCTCCCAGCCCCAATGTCCAGCCTGGCCTTGGGCACTGCCAGGGATCCAGGGGCAGCCCCAGCTGCTCTGGGCACCCTGTGCCAGGAAGATTTTTCTCCCTAATATCCAATATAAATCTCTCCTCTTTTAGTTCGAAACTGTTCCTTCTTTACCTATCACGATCTGCCGGTGTTAAAAGTCCCTCTGCAGCTCTCCTGGAGCCCCTTTAGGCCCTGCAAGGGGCTCGCAGCTCTCCCTGGAGCCTTCTCCTCTCCAGCTGAGCGCCCCCAGCTCTCCCAGGCTGGCTCCAGAGGGGCTCCAGCCCTAGAGCAGCTCCGTGGCAGGGACATTTCCCAGTCCAAAGCAATGCCACTAAATCAGAGAATCACGGAGTCACGGAGTCACAAACTGGTTTGGGTTAGAAGGGACTTTAAAGCTCATCTCCTTCCAGCCCTGCAGAAGCATTTGGAGACCAACGCAGTGGGGTGGGGCACGAATGCAGATTGATCCCTGTGCGTTTCTGTCAACAAACGTCCCTTTGTGCCCTGACATCCTCACCGGGGCTCTGCGGAGGGAAATCTCCGGGCTGTGCCCTCCTGGGCACGGGAGGACGGACCTTGGTGCCACTGCAGTCGCTGCTCCTGCAAGGCTGCAGCCTGGATTTGCGGGATTTAAGGGCTGGAGGATTTACAAGCTTCATTTTGTTGCTTCTGGTGGAAACAGCTGGGAATTGAGGAGAGCCGAGT
Source organism: Corvus hawaiiensis (assembly GCF_020740725.1). Lineage (NCBI taxonomy): Eukaryota > Metazoa > Chordata > Aves > Passeriformes > Corvidae > Corvus > Corvus hawaiiensis. Next base: position 1,149,420 of record NC_063235.1, read on the forward strand.
GTTGGTTCTCCCCTGGCAGGGATGCCCCGAGCTCCTGCCCCCTGACCCCACTGCAGAGGTGCCCAGGATCCTTCCTGGGGTGACCTGGAAGCCGCTGGTGACAGCTTTGCCCCTCTCCCTCGGTGCCACATCGCTTTTCCTCCCGGATTTCGGGGGAGGAGAACTCTTTGCCAAATTGCTGGAAGCGCTGCAAACACAGATTTGAGTGTGAGACACCACCAGAGCCCCAAACCTCCGCTGCTGGGCCCAGCCCGGGCGAGTCCCGAGGACACCGATGTCTGAGTGACACTCTCGGTGTCCCAGCCTCCTGCTGTCCCCTGCTGCAGCCCCGGGCAGGGTGCTGGGGGTGCTGGGGGTGCCTTCCCACCCACGCCCAACCATCTGGGGCTGCATGAGCGAGGCTCAGCTGACGGCGAGCAGCGCCCGCGGGCGCGGGGACCGGGGCGAGCGTGGCTCGGCTGCGCATCCCCCGCTGCCAGCGCGGCTGCCGGGGCTGGGAAAGGAGCAGAAATTCCTTTTTCCAGGAGGTAAAGGCTGAGGAGGTGTTGGGGAAGGTGCTTCGTTGAGCTGGATGTTTCCGAGGGCACGGAAAGGAATCTGCTGGAAGAGGCTTCTCCCTGCGCAGGGTGCCCGGGTCGTGTCCCCGCGGCTCCCCGGGGACAGCAGCTGCTCAGGAGCCTCCCCCGTTCTCACAGCCCCGCGCTGGGGATGTCACCGCGGTATCAGAAATAAACGAGCAGCTCAGGCTGTCGCCGGGGGAGCTGCAGCCTGGACGCGGCCGTGGTCACATTCCGTCCCTCCGGCCACCGGTGCGGCTGGTCCGGCCCAGCCAGCGGGAGCATCCCTGCGTGGGAAGGAGCACCCTGAGCACACCCACGGCCCTGGGACAGAGGTTCCGCGGCTGGAGCTGCTTCTGGAGCGTGCCCGGCTCCCACCAGCGCTGCAGCAGGCGCAGGACGGGCCGCTCCCCTCCTGTTTGTGCTGTCCTGGATTTTCCTGGTGCTTCCCGCAGGATCTATAACCCACCGAGCCCAGGATGGCCCCGAATAAATCACTCCTGACCGACCTTTCCCTCTCTGGGCATTAAATCCCCCCGAGAAGAGTTAAATCCCTGCAGCCCCGGGGATGCTGCATCCCCTCAGGCGAACCCTCCGCTGCTGGAGCTGTGTCCCGCCTGTGCTTCCCTGCAGGGACAATTCCCAGCTCCGTGGGCGCCTCTGCCGCGTCCCCAACACCCAGCGCGGAGCAGCCTGGCGCCTTCCCGTGTCTTCCAGTGATTTCGCTGTTTCCAGGTCCCCAAGCCCCGTTTCTCTCCTGCGACAGCTGATCGGATCTGACTCACGCTCGGCGTATGATCGGCTCCAACCCCGGCGCTGCTGCTCCTGAGCTCCGCCGGCTCCTTGTGCTCTGGGTTTGTCCCACCGGGGCAGGGCTGGATGGGATCTTGGGAAGGAATTGTTCCCTGGCAGGGTGGGCAGGGGCTGGCATGGAATTGCCAGAGCAGCTGGGGCTGCCCCTGGATCCCTGGCAGTGCCCAAGGCCAGGCTGGACATTGGGGCTGGAGCAGCCTGGCACAGTGGGAGGTGTCCCTGGGGGTGGAACTGGTGGGATTTAAGGTCCCTTCCAACACAAACCATTCCATGATTCCATAAAAACCCCCAGCAATGTCCTCCAGGTGACTCTTTCCAGCTGTGCTATCCCAGTCCTCACTGCCTCCAGCTTTTGCTGCTTTTCCCTGCGATTGGTAGCAGTTAATGGAGTTCTTTCACATCTTCAACATCCCTGGAGGTGTCCAAGGCCAGGCTCGATGGGGCTGGGAGCAGCCTGGGACAGTGGGAGGTGTCCCTGCCATGGCAGGGCTGGGATGGGATGAGCTGTAAGATCCCTTCCAACCCCAAACCATTCTGGGATTCCCTGATTCTTTCCCTTTCCCAAAGGCACAGTCTCAGTGAAGCAAATCACAACATCCAGCCCCAGAAGGAACCTCCTGGAGCTCTGAGCATCAGCCACAGCCCGGCAGTACCCAGAGCCGATATTCCTGACTGGCATTACTTTGGAGAGAGGATGAGACAGACCCTAATATGGTTTTGAAAGATGATGCAAGCGGGCAGGAAGGATTGCTGGAGCTTATTTCCAACTGTGGACACTGGGAAAGGAGCAGGGATGTGGCCACAGCTGAGCTGTTCCTGTTCCCAGGCACACCCGAAACCCCTGAGCTGTTCCCAGGAACACCTCGAATCCCTGAGCTGTTCCCAGGAACACTCTGAACCCCTCAGGACCTGTTCCCCTTCCCAGGAACACCCCGAATCCCTCAGGAGCTGTTTCCCTTCCCAGGAACCCCCTGAACCCCTCAGGAGCTGTTCCCAGGAACACCCTGAATCCCTGAGCTGTTCCCAGGAACACCCTGAACCCCTCAGGAGCTGTTCCCACTCCCAGGAACACCTTGAACCCCTCAGGAGCTGTTCCCACTCCCAGGAACACCCTGAATCCCTGAAATATTCCCCTTCCAGGAACACCCCAAATCCCTCAGGAGCTGTTCCCCTTCCCAGGGACACCCTGAATCCCTGAAATATTCCCCTTCCCAGGAACACCCCAAATCCCCCAGGAGCTGTTCCCCTTCCAGGAACACCCTGAACCCCTCAGGAGCTGTTCCCATTCCAGGAACACCCTGAGCCCCTCAGGAGCTGTTCCCCTTCCCAGGGACACCCTGAACCCCTCAGGAGCTGTTCCCATTCCAGGAACACCCTGAACCCCTCAGGAGCTGTTCCCCTTCCCAGGGACACCCTGAACCCCTCAGGAGCTGTTCCCCTTCCCAGGGACACCCTGAATCCCTGAAATATTCCCCTTCCCAGGAACACCCCAAATCCCTCAGGAGCTGTTCCCATTCCCAGGGACACCCTGAACCCCTCAGGAGCTGTTCCCACTCCCAGGAACACCCTGAACCCCTCAGGAGCTGTTCCTCTTCCCAGGAACACCCCAAATCCCTCAGGAGCTGTTCCTCTTCCCAGGAACAGCTTGAATCCCTCAGGAGATGTTCCTCTTCCCAGGAACTCCCTGAACCCCTCAAGAGCTGTTCCCAGGAACACCCCAAATCCCTCAGGAGCTGTTCCCATTCCCAGGAACACCCGAAATCCCTGAGCTGTTCCCAGGAACACCCTGAATCCCTCAGGACAAGTCCCGTGGCTGCACTGTCCATCCTGAGGGCACAAGGACAACCTGCCTGGCTTTCCTCTGGTCCATCTCAAGCTGAAATCAAAATAATTTCAGTATTTTGCCCTTTTTTCTTTTGCTTCCGAGGAAATCTGGCTGCAGGATCGTTGCTCCCCACGTATTTCCATGTTCCGAAGTACTGGGAATATAAAAATGGAGGGTGAATCATATCCTTGCTTTAAATAAAGCTCCTTCCACCCTCGAGGATGTGTTCGTCACTGACTGTGTGACTCCTGTGATTGAGCAGTGCTCAGAAGGAATAAAGCAGCCAATAATTATCCTGAAATTCCCAAGGAGCGCTTTATTGAGGAAGAGATCATGAAAGAGGCAACGTTTGAGGGGAAGAAATGAAGGTTTTTATTAAATCAAACTATAGAGCTGGAAAATAACGACTGGCTTTTGACCACCGCTCAGAGTTCAGCCATGGACAGTGGAAAGTGTGGAAAAACCAATTTTTTCTCTCTATCCTGTTGAATCTAAAGATGTTTGTGAGTCAGCCCTGCCTCCCTTCCATCCTCTCCCGGCAGAGCTGTCACGGCACTGTCACAGCGGGACAATAAAAGTCACCTCCTCATCTGCCAGAGGGACGGACTGGGGGGATGATTTGTGGAAAAAAAGGGAATGTTGCCTTTCCCTGCTGCAGATCCCACCCTCACCTCGTTGTTTTCCTGCTTTTCCCTCGGGATGCTGTGCTGGGAGTGCCGGGAAGGGCTGGGTGATCCCTCACCTTGGGGGCTTTGGTGGCCTTTCCTCCTTTCCTCCACTCCAAAATGTCCCAACACTTTCCAGGCCATAAAAGAAAAGTTTGGAGAGCCGGCCTTGGAGTCAGGGAAGTTTCTCCAGTGGAGTCTTGGAGGAGGTGAGAGGCTCACGGCCGGAGGTCTCAAGCACCCTCTAGGGATGGGGACAGCCCTGCTCCTGTGGGAGGAGGCACTGGAGCACCTCTGCAAACCCTTCGTGCCCCAAACCAGGGCAAATCTTCCTAAAAATCCTCCTTCTCCGCAGGTCAGCAGGAAGGAGTGGTGGGTGGGAAAGGTTCCTCCTTGTTCCTCAGAGCTCTGCAGCAGATGCTGCTCCTGCGCAGAGAATGGGGAGGAAACGCGGATTTGAGTAACTTTTTGCACCTTCCCCTCCCCTGTCAGCAGCCCTGGAGCAGCAGGTGTGGCAGAAAACAGCCGTGGTTTGGCACAGGGTCCCTGTAAAGGTGATTTTCCTGTGTCCCGTGCCACGGCCACCCTCATTTCCGTCACCCTGGGCCCAATTCCCGCCGTGGAAAGGCCAGGGCAGGAAGCACGGAGCTGTTGGGCCAGGAGATGAACCAACAGCTCGCTGTGTCTCTGCACAATCCATCTCCACATTTATCTTCCTCTCCCCATCCTGCTCTTCCCACGTGCAATCTGCTGCTCCGCAGCGAGCCGGGTTTCCGTGAAGCCCCTGGGGCGATGGGGAGGGAGCTGCTCCACTTTGGGAGCCTCTTTTAGAGCTGGGTTCGAATCTCTGCTGCTCCTTTTCCCTTCCCAACTCGCCCCGGTCTCCAGGGAGATCGGGGGAACCTTTCCAAGCGGGGAGGAATTTTCCACCTAAACACTTTCCTGACCTGAAATCACTTCTTATCTTCCCAGCAGAAAATGTTATTTCCATAGAAGGTGCCTTTCCTCTCAGCAAATAAAAACCTGGAACTCTCAGCTCTCAGAAAAGAGAGGTTTTGTCCTGAACACTGAGGACCAAGGTTTTTTGCAAATAAAATTCCCCAGGATCCATCCTGAGGGGCCCACCCTGGGATTTTCCAACCCCCCAGCGAAGGCTGGGAGCCAGCAGCACATCAGCTCCCTGCAGAGCTGCTCAGCTCCTTCAAACCACCAGCACCGAGCTGGAAAGCCAAGGAACCCTCCAGAGGCAGCAGGACTTGGCTGCCAGAGGGGGCTGAACTCATTCCTGGTGATGCTGCTGGCAGCTCTGCTTGGCTGGGATCTGTGGATCCAGCCCTGGAAAGGCTGGGGCTGCCTAATGGCAAACACGTGGGCATTCCCTTCCCTTCCCTTCCCTTCCCTTCCCTTCCCTTCCCTTCCCTTCCCTTCCCTTCCCTTCCCTTCCCTTCCCTTCCCTTCCCTTCCCTTCCCTTCCCTTCCCTTCCCTTCCCTTCCCTTCCCTTCCCTTCCCTTCCCTTCCCTTCCCTTCCCTTCCCTTCCCTTCCCTTCCCTTCCCTTCCCTTCCCTTCCCTTCCCTTCCCTTCCCTTCCCTTCCCTTCCCTTCCCTTCCCTTCCCTTCCCTTCCCTTCCCTTCCCTTCCCTTCCCTTCCCTCTGGGATGGAGGCTCAGGACAGGGATGGAGGCTCAGGACAGGGATGGAGGCTCGGGACACAGATGGAGGCTCAGGACACGGATGGAGGCTCAGGACACGGATGGAGGCTCGGGACACAGATGGAGGCTCGGGACACAGATGGAGGCTCGGGACACAGATGGAGGCTCAGGGCAGGGATAGAGGCTCGGGACAGGGATGGAGGCTCGGGACAGGGATGGAGGCTCGGGGCAGGGATGGAGGCTCAGGGCAGGGATGGAGGCTCAGGACATGGATGGAGGCTCAGGACAGGGATGGAGGCTCAGGACATGGATGGAGGCTCAGGGCAGGGATGGAGGCTCAGGACAGGGATGGAGGCTCAGGACAGGGATGGAGGCTCGGGACAGGGATGGAGGCTCAGGACAGGGATGCAGGCTCAGGACAGGGATGGAGGCTCGGGACACAGATGGAGGCTCGGGGCAGGGATGGAGGCTCAGGGCAGGGATGGAGGCTCAGGGCAGGGATGGAGGCTCGGGACAGGGATGGAGGCTCGGGACAGGGATGGAGGCTCAGGGCAGGGATGGAGGCTCGGGACAGGGATGGAGGCTCAGGACATGGATGGAGGCTCAGGGCAGGGATGGAGGCTCGGGACAGGGATGGAGGCTCGGGACAGGGATGGAGGCTCGGGACAGGGATGGAGGCTCAGGACATGGATGGAGGCTCAGGGCAGGGATGGAGGCTCAGGACATGGATGGAGGCTCAGGGCAGGGATGGAGGCTCAGGGCAGGGATGGAGGCTCGGGACAGGGATGGAGGCTCAGGGCAGGGATGGAGGCTCGGGACAGGGATGGAGGCTCGGGACAGGGATGGAGGCTCGGGACAGGGATGCAGGCTCAGGACAGGGATGGAGGCTCGGGACAGGGATGGAGGCTCGGGGCAGGGATGGAGGCTCGGGACAGGGATGGAGGCTCAGGGCAGGGATGGAGGCTCAGGGCAGGGATGGAGGCTCGGGACAGGGATGGAGGCTCGGGACAGGGATGGAGGCTCAGGACATGGATGCTCCATCCTCTCCTCTGCTCCAGCAGCTCAGCCCAGCAGGACCAGCTGGCCCCGCACGGGGCTTGGCAGCAAATCCCAGGATTCTGTGCTCAAAGGAGCCTTTTCCAGGCCAGATGGAGGCGGGGACGGTGGCCTGTGGTGCTGCCAGCAAGGTCAGGACAAACCTGGAGAGGGAAAACTTGAAGGTTTCCCTTTGGGTTGTGTCCCCTGCTATCCCCACCTTCGACAGCCCAGGCCTCGGAGCAGGCTGGCCTGGGAGCAGCTGGAAGGATTCTCCTTGCACAGGGACACCTGCAGGGCCTCATTTGTGCCCACAGCCACAAGGGCTGGAAGATTTCCAGAAATCTGTTCCTACCCCAAGGAGCGCCTTGAAGAACCCCCTGAGGAGCTGGGGGGGGGGGGGCTGGTGGAGCAACTGGGGCCATCCGAGAGGGAAAACCGAGGTGTGAAACCAGGGCATGGCTTCCAGACAAGCCCTGGAAGCATTCATGGGTTGATTTGTTTTATGGATACACCAAGGAGGTTGATATTGTTAAACCTTTCCAGGGTGGAGTGATGGCGAGGACGATTTCTGCAATCAAAAAACGGATTTTGCCCAACCTCTGTCCCTTGGTACCTCCCAGCATGAGCTGCTGGGTTTCAGCTGCCTCATCCTGCAGAGCCAAATCCTCCTGGCAGAAGGTCTGGGACCCCAGGGACAACATTCCCTGAGGAGCCCCTCAAAGCCCTGAACCCCAAATCCATCTGCACAACCCTTTGTGTCCATGGCTGGAATAACAAAATCATTGAGGTCGGAAAATCCCTCTGAGATCATCGAGTCCAGCCATTAACCCAGCACTGCCAAGGCCAGAACCTCCAATCCTGGGCTCAATTCTGGGTCCCTCAATTCAGGAAGGACATGGAGGGGCTGGAGCGTGTCCTGGGAAGGGGCTGGAGCCCCAGGAGAGGCTGAGGGAGCTGGGAAGGGGCTGGAGAATTCCTGAGGAGCTGGAAAGGGGCTCAGCCTGGAGCAAAGGAGGCTCAGGGGGGCCCTTGTGGCTCTGCACAAGTCCCTGACAGGAGGGGGCAGCCGGGGGGGTCGGGCTCTGCTGGCAGGGAACAGGGACAGGAGGAGAGGGAACGGCCTCAAGTCGCATCAGTGGAGATTCAGGTTGGATATCTGGGAAAATTCTTCCTGGAAAGGGCTGCCCAGCCCCGGCACAGCTGCCCAGGGCAGGGGTGGGGTCCCCATCCCCGGAGGGGTTTAAAAGCCCTGTGGATGTGGCACTTGGGGACAGGGCTCAGTGGTGGCCTTGGCAGGGCTGGGTTAAAGGTGGGACCCAATGATCTCAGAGGGCTTTTCCAACCTTGATTTTATAATTCTATAAAGGCCTCAGAGCCTGGCCCTTCTGACCCATGTTCAGCATCCAGCAGGGCTCCATGACCCCCCCAAAGCCACCTCGGGTGCCTGAGGGCTCCAGGGTATTTTATCCTTGGAAACATCCCTGATTCCCTCAGGTGAGATGAGCCATTTCTTGCCTCTAAACACCCTGCCGGGTCCACCTCTGCTGCCATCCTGCCTCCCAAAACTGGAGTCCCACCCCTGGACATGAATTGTATTAATGATGAAGTCACAGCTGCCCATACATCAGCAGAGAAAACAGCTGGATTCACACTCAGGAACAGCTGCTGTCTTATAGGAATATCACCCAGGAGCGATGATTTGACTGGAATCAGAGATAATGTGTTTAAAGGCTCGTAAAAATCCGACCTGAATGGCTCTCGGATTATTATTATTATTGCCAGTGGATTGAAGCTGGGAGCTGCTGACACCAAAACACAAGTCCCATAATTAGTAACAAACAGCAGCGTGGTGGGGTTTTGTTTTATTACCTCATAATTTGAACCAGAAACTGCTGGTGGTGTCTTCTGGGATTAAAAAAAAAAAACAACAATGCTCTGCTCCAGGCAGTTTGAGAGGAATATGCTGGATTTGATGGAAATGAAGGAACAGGCTCCAAGGCCTGGAGTTTGTTGATTTCTCTGCTGTTGTTATTTCCAGTTTAAGTGTCATCTCGCTTGGATCTTCCATCCAAACTCCTTCAGGAATGTGTGAACCTCAGTCCCACCAGGATCTGTCTCGCACAGTGTGTTCTGTGTCGGAAGCAAAGCCCAGGCTGTCTCTCAGCTCTGCCTCAGGCAGCTGCTGCCAGCAGGGACCTCACAGAATCACAGAATCCCTGAATCAGCTGGGCTGGAAAAGACCTTCGGGATCACCAAATCCAAGCTGTGCCCCATCCCCACCTTGTCCCCAGCCCAGAGCACTCAGTGCCACCTCCAGGAATTCCTTGGGCACCTCCAGGGCTGGGCACTCCAAACCTCCCTGGGCAGCCCCTGCCAAGGCCTGAGCACCCTTTCCATGGGGAAATTCCTGCTGCTGCCCACCCTGAGCCTGCCCTGGCCCAGCCTGAGGCCGTTCCCTCTCCTCCTGTCCCTGTTCCCTGCCAGCAGAGCCCGACCCCCCCGGCTGCCCCCTCCTGTCAGGGACTTGTGCAGAGCCACAAGGGCCCCCCTGAGCCTCCTTTGCTCCAGGCTGAGCCCCTTTCCCAGCTCCCTCAGGAATTCTCCAGCCCCTTCCCAGCTCCCTCAGCCGCTCCTCACAGGACTGCAGCACATTCCAACAGCGTGA
>NC_063235.1:1159132-1256494 GCF_020740725.1 Corvus hawaiiensis
TTCCCTGGAGATTTATTATGGATAAAAGCAGCTCTTGAAGAGTTGTTCTTCTGCTGTTGGAGCAGATGGACAGAAATATTTCACACATGACTCAAATCCTGGATGGCTCCACCAGAAACTCCAGACAGGAATGAGCAGGATGGACATTAAATCGTCCTCGATTTATGGACAACCCCACAAAATTAATCCCAGCCTTGCGCCAGGATCTTCCGCACTTCAGTTTCACTCTTGATCTCCAAGCCAAGAGGCTGAAATTCCAGGTTTTTGCAGTCCCAAAGCCAGGAGCAGTAAAAGTTTATAAAATCCCGGTGGATTTGGGCTGCAGGTTGAGTGGGAAAAGTGATCCAAGATGAAATTATTGCTCTGGAAAACAGGGATGGATTTCCAAGGCTGCACTTCCAGGCCTTTGCTCCTTCCTACCTGGGTCGGAACAATAAATATTTAACGAGGCAAATGGATCCTCCTGCACTCATAATTAACGAAGAGGGGGATAAATTGCATCCTAATTATTCCTAACAAAAGGGAAAGCAATTTCCTCCATGATCTCTGAGAATTCCCATTTCTCCCCAAGCGAAATAGGAGCAAGGGATGGGTTTGGAAAGGAACGGGTTTGGAAAAGGACATTTAGCATCCGATGGGAGATAAAAGGCAGCGCTCACCTCTACTGGGGTTTTTATTCCATTTAAACTGGTTTTACTGGGATAACAGCGGGAATGCTGGGCTCATGGACCATGGGAGACTCCCCATCCCCAGGCCTCAGTTTCCCATTTACAATCTGAGGATAAAACCGGCTGGAGCTCACCAGGACTTTGTTCCTGGAACGCTTTTTTCGAACGCCAAAAGTACGGATTGCAACATCTCTTGGGAAAAAATCCTCTCCGAGCAGATTTGCTGTTGGAAACCCTGAATATCCGAGCGGTGGAATTCTCAAATATTGCTCCATATTTTATGATTTCCCCCCCCCCCCCCCCCCCCAGTTATTTTTACGACTTTGAAGAGTTTTGCCTCACAAGCCTCAACTGTGAACAAAAGGGATTTATTGACTGATAACAAAATCAAACGCAGATGAACAGCACAGAATCGTGGAAGTGGCATCCAGCCTATCCCCAGCTGTCCCAAAAAGAGGGGGAAATGGTCCTAAAAAGAGGTTAAACGGTCCTAAAAAGAGGGGAAATGGTCCTAAAAAGAGGGAAATGGTCCTAAAAAAGAGGGGAAATGGTCCTAAAACGAGGGAAATGGTCCTAAAATGAGGGAAAATGGTCCTACAATGAGGTTTAAACGGTCCTAAAAAGAGGGAAAGGAGCAGGGGCTGGGATCTCTGCTGGCTTTGTTCCTGTAGGGGAATCCCCCCAGTTTCACCCTCAATGATCCCATGAGGCTGCAGCCTCTTCCCTGCCCTCTCCGCCCCATGCTGGAGCATCCCTAAATGCCTGGCACTGTTCACACCCTTCTCTTTCCCTGGATGCTCCCTCCCCGTGCCCTGGCTCCCATTCCAGGAGTTTTTTCCCTTCCCATCCCTTTGTGCAGCTGATCCCGATCTGGAATCACATCTTCCACCCCACCAGCTCTGTGTCCCATCCCCAGCCCCTTCCCCCAATCCCAAATCCCCTGGGGATATTCCTGTATCTTTAGCTCTGTTCCCTTTTCCATGTCCCACCCCAAAAGCTCCACATCCACCCCCTTCCCCAATCCCAAATCCCTGTGGATATTCCTATAACTGTTCCCACTTCCCGTGCTCCACCCTGCCCCTTGTTCCCAGTGGATTTAACTCCAGAATTTTCACCTTCAAGACCCCAGACTGACAAATCCTCGAGGGCAGGAGGAAGCCACGGCTCTGCTGTTGGGAGCTGTGGGATCTGGACCCCTCTGATAGGAATGAAATCCCCCCGCAGCCCCCATGGGAAGGACTGGGAGGTCACAAATTTGGAACAAAAGTCGGCTGGAATTACCAGGCTGGGGAACAAAAGGGAATTTTTTCCCTTCTAACTTTGTTCTTCAGAACTACTGAATTGTTTTGGCTGAATTTCCTGCCTCCCTCGTCCCTTAAAAAATAAAACCAGCCCGAGGTGGAGGCACCATTAGAGAAAATCTCAGCATAAATGATGGGAATTAAAATTATAACTCCAAGCAGAGCTTTCCAAGGGGAGTTTCAGGGCTCCTTAATAGGCCAAGGCTCTCCAGCTGCTCCAGTGAATCCCTGATTTGCTGGGAATATTAATGGACCTCTCTGCACAATTACAGCCAGAAACAGCAATTAAAGACAAAATCGGAGAGGGGAGAAACTCAGGGAAGGATCCTCAGCCAGCGCTAATTGGAGCAGCACAGAAACCAACAGAGCCGAGCAGAATTCCACCCGTTCAGGGCAGCTCCGAGGAATTCCTGATTTCCAGCCACCTTCCTCTGGCATTTATCTCTTTTTTTTTTTTCCTTGGGAAGAGCTAAAGCACCATTGATTCAACCCTAAAGATAAAAGCAAAAATGAAGAATCTGGGATAATGCGGATTTCTTCCGGCTTGGAAAAGTCATTTTGGGTTTTTTTTAATGATACGTTTTATATTTTTTTGAAGATTTTTAAGAGTTCCAGTTCTGAGCATCCTCAGGACCTTTCCTTTCTCTTGCAGCCTTTGAGGAAGCAAAAGAAACTCTTATTAGGCAGTTAAAAAAATGATATTTTTGTGAAGAAAAGGTTCTGATTGGAATTCTTTTAGATCTGGGAAACAAAGGACTTCACTGTCGTCATGTGCAGAGACGTGGGAATAAAACAGAGGAGAAGAGTCCCATCAAAAAGTGAATTTTTCAGTGTCTCTAAACCCTTCTCTGAGCACAGAGGAGCAGAAAAAAACTGAAAAAAAGAGCAAGAATGGCTGATTTTCCTCTCAGGTCCAAAATCCCCATCTGTATTTAATCCATGACCTGCAGACAAAGAATTTGGGAATGTCTTCAGAAGGTGTTTCTCTCCTTTGGTGCCACTCTCTCAGTGGCTGGGTGACAGCCTCAGGGCAGCAGCAGATTTGTGGGGCAGCTCCAGAAGCCCCAGAGTGCCTGAGGAAATTCACTTTTTTCCATCAAAATTGGGTTCCGTTAAAAATCAACCTTTTAATTTCATTTTCTGAGGAAGGTGACAAACGAGCCCTGGGGAAGTGAGGGGGAGGAGGGTTTGAAAGGCAGATCTTGGAGTCGGCATCTGGATTTGGAGGCTCCTGCATCCATTTAGCTGCAGATATCCAGGGAAAGGCACAGCTGGATCGACATGGGAAGACCTGAGCCAGGAATTGCTGTTGCTTCATGGAATTCCAGGGGTGATTTGGGTCGGAAGGGACCTTAAAGTTCGTCCCATCCCACCCCTGCCATGGGCAGGGACACCTCCCACTGTCCCAGGCTGCTCCCAGCCCCAATGTCCAGCCTGGCCTTGGGCACTGCCAGGGATCATCTCAGAGCCCAGGGATTGGGCAGAGGGGATGGAAGTGATGCTGAAGCCCCTGGAGGGGTTTGCACAGAGCTGGAACTGCTTTCTGCTCTCCCCTGTGCAGCCTGGAGCACCAGGGAAGACCGAGGGGGGTTGAGTTCCTGAAAACAGCTCTAGGAATCAACCAGGGAGGAAAGAAATCCTTGAGAACATCCTCGAGAACCCGGTTTTGGTACCCCTGACTCCTGCAGGGACAGTGCCACTGTCACCCCCCAGAGCCACTCGGAGTCAGAGAATGTCCTGAGCTGAAGGGACCCACCGGGATCATGGATTCCAGCCCCAGGCCCTGCCCAGACACCCCAAATCCCACCCTGGGCATCCCTGGCAGCGCTGCCCAAACGCTCCTGGAGCTCTGGCAGCCTCGGGGCCGTGCCCATTCCCTGGGGAGCCTGGGCAGTGCCCAGCAGCCTCTGGGGGAAGAACCTTTCCCTGCTCTCCAGCCTGAGCCTGCCCTGGCCCAGCTCCAGCCGCTCCCTGGGTGCTGTCCCTGGCCCAGGAGCAGAGATCGGAGCTGGCCCCTCGGGAGGAGCCCGCAGATCCAGCAGTTCTCTGCTCCAGCTGAACATTCCAAGTGCCCTCAGCTGCTCCTCCAGACCCTTCCCCATCCTCTGGACACTCTCCAAGGGCTCAGTTTTATACTGGGGCACCCAAAGTGCCCCCAGCACTCAAGGTGAGGCCACCCCAGCCCAGAGCAGAGTGGGACAATCCCTGCCTGGCCTGGCCTGGCCTGGCTCTTCCTGGTGTCCCCCAGCACAGGGATGTCCCTCCTGGCTCCAGGACAGCTCAGGTCACCAAGGCCTCATCCCGTGGCTATGCAGGGCTCCTGCACGTGTTAAACACAGGCAGTGCCAGGCTGGGCTGGTGGCCATGGCACAGTGACAACCCCAAACCAGGCATCACCCCCTCCTTCCCACCCCAGCACAGAACACTCGCCCGAAATCCAGCCCTCGGCTCTCTCGCTGACTTTCTAAAGCCCTGGGCAAAGCATTGAACCCTGCAGGAAATTCACACTGGGAGGGGAGGTAGGAAAATTGTCCTCCCCTTGCCTGTGTGAGGGGAGAAAAGAAGCAAAAAATCTGATTTTTAAGCCAAAAATTCAGAAGTAATGAGTGACACCCCCCCCCCCCCACCTCCTCCTGAAATATTGTAAAGCCAACTCAAAAGCCAACATCTCGGCTGCTGTTAAAAATAGCTGATGAAGTGACAGGAATTGCTCCGGGGGTGAGCCCCAGCCAAGTCCCAGCTCATCAGGAAGTTTGGAAGCATCCAACGGCAGCACCCGAGTCCTGCAAGCCCAGTCTGGGAGAAAACAGCGATTGTGCAAGAAAACCTGGCAAAAACAAGCCCCAAAACCAGCCCCTCTGTTTGCTGCTCTCCCGGTGTTTGCCCGCTGGGCTTTGAGGCTGCACGGCTCAAGTTTTCCGTGTTTGCTCCAAAACAAATCGTTGCCTTTTCCACTGGAGCTCGGGATCAGCGCATCATCGTCACCTGCTTCCCTGGGATGAGGCGAGGAGGCAGCGGCCCAAGGCCCAGCGTGGCCAGAAAACCCCGTGGTGTTCAGAAATGAGGTGTCTGTGGACACAGAGCGCAGGAGAACTCCGACCTCCCCCTTTCCAGACGTGTGTGAGACGCTTTCCCCGCGCTGCTGAGACTTGCAGCGGCCACAGAGCCTCATAATTAACGTAGTGGATCCAGAGCAGTGGAAAAAAAACCCTGGAAAAAGAAAACTGTTTCCCTTTTCTCTGCCAAAACCCGTGCCTGGTGTTTCACCTCTGCCTTGTGCATCTCCTGTGTGCTGCAGGAGGGGGAAAAACCTCCAGGGATTTCACTGCTGTGCCCTTGTTCCTGGTGATATTTGAGGAGCAAAAGGGGTTTGGGAGCATCGTGTGTGCCCCGAGCCACACGGAGAAGGGAAAACCCAGCGGAAAATTCTCCTCGCAGGATTTTGGGTGCTGTTTTGTCCCCGAGGCCAGGGTTTTCTGCTACCATCTCCGGGGTGCTGGGGGCAGCAGGGGCGCTGTGAAATCGGGCAGAGCAGGGGGAGGTTCCTCTGCTTGGTTTGCCCAGAAATCATTTAAAAAACCCAGCATCTCATCCTGCACACCCAGGCACACACGTGTGGCAGAAAGAGAGTGGGAACGGGGGTTGCACTCCAAAAAAATGTGCAGCTTTTTGGGGTTTCCCCTTCGAATTGAGCTTTGGGGGCTGCGAGAGCAGGGAGGGTTGGGCAGGCCGGGCAGAGGGAGCGTTTTTGACACGGGGCTGGCCCAGAGGAGCGGGATTTGGCACTGAGCAAGTCCCAGTGAGTCCCAGTCAGAGCGCTGGGATTCGCTCCAGCCTGAGCTGCTCGAGCCATTCCCAGCTCCCCGTGAGGGAGGAGAGGGCAGAGATGGGGTTTGGAGCATGTGCAGCCTCAGGGGTGCCTGGTGGTGGTGAGGAGCTGCAGGAGGAGGCTGAGCTCGCGTCCAGGGGTTTTTCCTGGGTTTCTCCAGGATTTGGGAGCCAGTGGTGCCGGGATCAGTGCTGGCCTGTGCTGCCTGGCTCAAAAAAAGGGAAAACCACCAAGGGACAACAACTTTGACAACTGGCTGCCACCAGCAAGGAGTGCAAAAGAGCTGGAAAGGCCACTCTCGTTATTCCCTCTGTCATTAAACAGAATTTACTCCTCGTTCCAGGCAGCCTCCTGCAGAGAATTAACCACGAGATTAATGAGGTGCCCGGATGGTTTGTGCAGCCCCGCTCAGAACCGGAGCAACCGTTGGCTCCTCGTGTGCCCGGGGCTGCGAGGGCAGCCAGCTCCCCCCTGGCGACCTCCTGGGCTACCAGCGACGGCTGCAGATGGACGTTGGCGCTCGTGGCCGGGATTTGGGAGCAGCAGAGATGAGGGAACACGCTCCAAATCGCTGCCCTGAGCACGGGGAGGGGGGACAGCAGCTCGGGGAAGGAGCAATGCCCAGTTTGCTGGCCCAGGAAGGTGAGGCCCACGAGTGGCTGTGGCATGGCTGGCCCATGAGTGGGTGGGATGTGTTATCTTGTGCTCTCCATCGTTTTCCCCAGATTTTAAGGACCTCTTGCTCCCAAAGCTCTTCCACATCAAACGCAGGCGGCTCTGAAATCGAGCTGCTGGCGACACTTTGGCACCAGTGCCACAGAGCCCTGAGGGGCTGTTGCAGGCAGTGTCCCCCCGTCCTGCCCGTGTCCCCAGCGAGCAGTAATTACTCCAGGTTTTATTGGATGTGTTATCTTGTGCTCTGCCTTGTTTTTCCCCCGATTTTAAGGACCTCGTCCTCCCAAAGCACTTTCACATCAAACCCACACGGCCTCCAAACACGGATTTCCCGTGCTGCTGCCACACCTTGATCCTTTCTCCAGTGGGAAGTGCTGACCCCCAAGGGACGCCCTGCACGGCTGGGAGTGAGAGGGACACAGCAGGAATTAGAAATGCCAGGATTTTCCCTTTCCAGACTTTTTTGGAGGGCTTTTCTTGCTGGCATCCTGCAGGGTGCACAGGCAGCTGTGCCTGCTGGGACGCTGTGACATTGTGACATCGGGACCTCTGCACCTCCTGCTTCCTTTCCCCTGTCAGGACACGGGGGTGCGGCTCCCCAGGGGCCTGTCCCTGCTGCTCCTCTCCGTCCCCATAACTCTGAGGGAGCTCAGGGATCCGTGTCCTGGAATTCGGGGGCATCACTGTGGCACTGGTGGGGTTCCCCCCTAAAATTTCTGAGGAGGAACAGTAGGGTCTGTCCCAGGAAGTGGCATCAGCCATCCCCTGCCCTCATCTTTTGTGGTACCACCCTGGGCAGACCCCTCAACCTCTGATAAGAACCCAACCACCCTCCACTGGCAAAGCTGGGACTTCCCAACTCTCCCATCAGGGTTTTCTTCCTAAATTACCCTAAACCACCCAGAATGACCCTAAATCACCCTTCCCATGATGTGGAGAGCGCTTTGTCTCTCTCCCTGCACTGCCTGCTCTCACGCATAGCTCAGAGCTGTTATCACGTCTCCCCTCCAGCCCTTCCAGACTAAACAGGCCCAGGTCGTGTTTTTGGGACCTCTGAGCAGTCCTGGCCTGGCTGATCCTCCTCTCTCCCAAGGCAGTGCCCGCTGGATGCGGTTCCCCGGCCGGGATGGGAAGCAGAGGGATTCTTTGGCATTTCTCCTGGCTGGAGTCGGATTTACGGCTCCCAGCGGAGGAGAGGGAGGAAGCCAAGCTCTGCTTGGCAGCTCCACCGATCACCCCAGTTATGACTCCCAAAATCCAACCGGACACGGAGTTTTAGGAATTTTCTCCCTGATTCTGTAGCCCCAGGACCCGCTGGGTTTGGCTGTTCTGGTGTTCCCTGCACCTGGGAAGGGTGGGAGGCCCAGACCTCCCCCACCAGGGAGAGACTGCAAATGCTGGGATGGCAGAGACAGGCAGAAAAATGAGAATCCTGTTCCCTGGGCAAGGATCGGGAGCAATTCAATGTTTTTTTCCCAGAGAAAATCAAAATTCTGAGAATTCTGGGCTGAAAACCAATAGGGTTTTTTTCCTCTTTTTCTTTTTCTTTTTCTTTTTCTTTTTTTCTTTTTCTTTTTCTTTTTTTCTTTTTCTTTTTTTCTTTTTCTTTTTCTTCTTTTTCTTTTCTTTTTCTTTTTCTTTTTCTTTTTCTTTTTCTTTTTCTTTTTCTTTTTCTTTTTCTTTTTTCTTTTTCTTTCTCTTTCTTTCCTTTTTCCTTGTTCATTTTATTTTTCTTTCTTTTCTTTTCCCTTTTTCCCTTTTTCCCTTTTTCCCTTTTTCCCTTTTTCCCTTTTTCCCTTCCTTCCTTCCGAATTCCTTCCTTCCTTCCTTTCTTTTTTCCTTTTTTCCTTTCTTTTTTACTTTTTTCCTTTTTTCCTTTTTTCCTTTTTTTTTTATTTTTTTCCTTTTCATTTTCCCGTTCCCTTTTCTTTCTCTTTTTTCTTTTTTTCCTTTTTTCCTTTTTGTTTTTGTTTCCCTTTTTGTTTTTCCTTCTCCTTTTCTTTTTGTTTCATTTTGTTTTGGTTTTGTGGGTTTTTTGTTTCATTATGCTTTGATTTTTTTAATTCTAGAAATTCTCTTCAGTGTCTCCTGCATCCTTCTGGACCTTCCTCTCATTCTCCAGCCAGACCCATCCTCCAGGTCACTGCACCTCCACCTTCACGCGACCTTGCTGTTCCAGCAGGGAGGGTCTGACCCCCAGAGATGCCATTTTTGCCCCAGAATCATCCCTTTTTGAACAGAAAAATGAATCTGTGACCCAAACCAAGCCCACAGCATCCCAAAAGTGCCCCTAAACCTCCCCTGGCCCAGCCTGAGGCCGTTCCCTCTCCTCCTGTCCCTGTTCCCTGCCAGCAGAGCCCGACCCCCCCGGCTGCCCCCTCCTGTCAGGGACTTGTGCAGAGCCACAAGGGCCCCCCTGAGCCTCCTTTGCTCCAGGCTGAGCCCCTTTCCAGCTCCCTCAGGAATTCTCCAGCCCCTTCCCAGCTCCCTCAGCCGCTCCTGGGGCTCCAGCCCCTTCCCTGGACACGCTCCAGCCCCTCTTATCATGAGGGGGTGAACGGAGAGAACTGGGGGTCTCAGCTTTACACTCATCCAAGGAGCTTCAGGAAAGGTGAGCGGGACAGGAGTGGGGACAAGCTCAGACAGAAACATCCCCCAGTCCCACCCAGCACCTCGTCCCGCCCCACTTCCCAAACACGACCCCGCAGGAAAAGGCCCATCCAGCCCTCATGCTGTAAATCCAGGAGCTGTTTCCTCACCGAGGGGACTCTCCCAGGCCTCAATAACGAACCTCCAGGAGGCTTTTCTTGTGGTTAGACACTGAGCTCTGTCTTGGCCAGGCCAAGTGGGCTCTGCTCTGTCCTCTGATGAAGTGGGACTGATTTATTGTTGTTTCTGCAGCAGTTGGAGGTTTACTCAGAAGGCAGCGTTCCTCACGGAGCTGCCTCCTGCAGGGCTCCTCTGCTTTTCCCGATGTTTCCCTTCTTGCCTTCAGCTGGATTCTCTCTGCCGTGAGCCATCAAACACAGAACTGCTCATAGATCACCTCCTGTCAGGGGCTGGCAGCGATTCTGGCTTGGCCTCTGAGCTCCGAGCTGTTGGAGAGCTTGCTTTGGATGGAGGGGAGGGAGGGTGGCCTGGGCCTCTGGGCCTTTGAAGTCCAGGGAGCCCCTGGACATGTGCTCAGGCTCTGGGGTGTCCTCAGCCCATCCAGGCTCTGGGGTGTTCTCAGCCCATCCAGGCTCTGGGGTGTCCTCAGCCCCATCCAGGCTCTGGGGTGTTCTCAGCTCATCCATGTTCCCAGCAGCAGCTGGATTTTGGCTGGAAAAACCATCCTGTTGTGAGAGGGAAAAGCAGGAATGCAGCACCCACCTCAGGTGTTTCACAGAATCCCAGATTATCCTGAGTTGGGAGGGATCCACCAGGACCATCCAGCCCAGCCCCAGCCCCAGGCCCAGACACCCCAAATCCCACCCTGGGCATCCCTGGCAGTGCTGCCCAAACGCTCCTGGAGCTCTGGCAGCCTCGGGGCCGTGCCCATTCCCCTGGGGAGCCTGGGCAGTGCCCAGCAGCCTCTGGGGGAAGAACCTTTCCCTGCTCTCCAGCCTGAGCCTGCCCTGGCCCAGCTCTCCGTCCCTCAGCCCTTCTTGAAGCTGAGCTCAAAACCTGAAGGATCCTGCTTGAAATATGGAGAGGGACTGGGAACACAGGGAATGGCTTCCCAGTGCCAGAGGGCAGGGCTGGATGGGATCTTGGGAAGGAATTGTTCCCTGGCAGGGTGGGCAGGGGCTGGCATGGAATTGCCAGAGCAGCTGGGGCTGCCCCTGGATCCCTGGCAGTGTCCAAGGCCAGGCTGGACATTGGGGCTGGGAGCAGCCTGGGACAGTGGCATGGCAGGGGTGGCACTGGGTGGGATTTAAGGTCCTTCCCACCCCAAACCATTCCATGATTCATGATTCAATGATTCCATGATTCCATGATTCAATGACCGTGTCTGTGCCTCTATCCTGACAAACACTCTCAGCTTTCCTCACTCAGCTCTGAACACATTTTCCAAGCCAGGTTATTATTTACTCACCCAAGGCAAAGAAAAATATTCCAAGCCGAGCTGGAATTGCTCTCACCCAGCCCCTGGCAGGTCCCTCTCCGGGTGCTGTGATTTAGGATGGGGAAGGCAGATCAGACAGCCTTGATGTGGTTTTGCTTTCTCCAGGAGCTTCTCCAGCACCCTCATTCCCTGCTCCCCGTGCCAAGCCCCTCTCCCTCCCCTCCCAGCCACCATGGAATTGCTTCTGATACCAGGAACTAAAGGAAAAACACTTTGTAAACTGCCTCAGGCTGTGCAGATAACGTTTCCTAATTAAGGGTCCCAGAGTCTGGTGCACCCAGCTGCCCTTCACCTGCGTGGAAGGGATTTTGGAGGGATCACTTCTGGAACTCCGGGGTAATTTTCCAGCACTGCCTGGGTGCCTGGGATGGCAGTGAACTGCATGGGATTAGGAGGAGATCCTATTTTCCCACCTGGTCCCTGTGTTAGCCGGATCTGAAATGGCAGCCAAACCCCAGCACACGCTGTCATTAGTTTTCAATTACGAATTAATAGATTAAAAAGTCCTGCCGGGTTAATTACAACGGGCTAACGCAGCAACGTGGCTTTGCAGCAGAGTGTCCTGAGGAGGAAAAGCAATGGGATCAGGGCAGGGGAGAGCAGTGGGATGAGGGCAGGGAGAGCAGTGGGATGAGGGCAGGGAGAGCAGTGGGGTGAGGGCAGGGAGAGCAGTGGGATGAGGCAGGGAGAGCAGTGGGGTGAGGGCAGGGAGAGCAGTGGGGTGAGGGCAGGGAGAGCAGTGGGATGAGGGCAGGGAGAGCAGTGGGGTGAGGGCAGGGAGAGCAATGGGATGAGGGCAGGGAGGTGCAATGGGATGAGGGCAGGGAGGTGCAATGGGATGAGGGCAGGGAGAGCAGAGGGATGAGGGCAGGGAGAGCAGTGGGGTGAGGGCAGGGAGAGCAGTGGGGTGAGGGCAGAGAGAGCAGTGGGATGAGGGCAGGGAGAGCAATGGGATGAGGGCAGGGAGAGCAGTGGGGTGAGGGCAGGGAGGTGCAATGGGATGAGGGCAGGGAGAGCAGTGGGGTGAGGGCAGGGGAGAGCAATGGGATGAGGGCAGGGAGGTGCAATGGGATGAGGGCAGGGAGAGCAATGGGATGAGGGCAGGGAGAGCAGTGGGGTGAGGGCAGGGAGGTGCAGTGGGGTGAGGGCAGGGAGAGCAGTGGGGTGAGGGCAGGGAGGTGCAATGGGATGAGAGCAGGGAGGTGCAATGGGATGAGGGCAGGGAGAGCAGTGGGGTGAGGGCAGGGAGAGCAGAGGGATGAGGGCAGGGAGAGCAATGGGATGAGGGCAGGGAGAGCAGTGGGGTGAGGGCAGGGAGAGCAGTGGGGTGAGGGCAGGGAGAGCAATGGGATGAGAGCAGGGAGGTGCAATGGGATGAGGGCAGGGAGAGCAGTGGGGTGAGGGCAGGGAGAGCAGAGGGATGAGGGCAGGGAGAGCAGAGGGATGAGGGCAGGGAGAGCAATGGGATGAGGGCAGGGAGAGCAATGGGATGAGGGCAGGGAGAGCAGTGGGATGAGGGCAGGGAGAGCAGTGGGATGAGGGCAGGGAGAGCAGTGGGGTGAGGGCAGGGAGAGCAATGGGATGAGAGCAGGGAGGTGGCAATGGGATGAGGGCAGGGAGAGCAATGGGATGAGGGCAGGGAGAGCAGTGGGATGAGGGCAGGGAGAGCAATGGGATGAGGGCAGGGAGAGCAATGGGATGAGGGCAGGGAGAGCAGTGGGGTGAGGGCAGGGAGAGCAATGGGATGAGGGCAGGGAGAGCAATGGGATGAGGGCAGGGAGAGCAGTGGGGTGAGGGCAGGGAGGTGCAGTGGGGTGAGGGCAGGGAGAGCAGTGGGATGAGGGCAGGGAGAGCAGTGGGATGAGGGCAGGGAGAGCAATGGGATGAGGGCAGGGAGAGCAGAGGGATGAGGGCAGGGAGAGCAGTGGGATGAGGGCAGGGAGAGCAGTGGGGTGAGGGCAGGGAGGTGCAGTGGGGTGAGGGCAGGGAGAGCAGTGGGGTGAGGGCAGGGAGGTGCAGTGGGGTGAGGGCAGGGAGAGCAATGGGATGAGGGCAGGGAGAGCAGTGGGATGAGGGCAGGGAGAGCAGAGGGGTGAGGGCAGGGAGGTGCAGTGGGATGAGGGCAGGGAGAGCAGTGGGATGAGGGCAGGGAGAGCAGTGGGGTGAGGGCAGGGAGAGCAGTGGGATGAGGGCAGGGAGAGCAGTGGGGTGAGGGCAGGGAGGTGCAATGGGATGAGGGCAGGGAGAGCAGAGGGATGAGGGCAGGGAGAGCAGTGGGGTGAGGGCAGGGAGAGCAGTGGGGTGAGGGCAGGGAGAGCAGTGGGGTGAGGGCAGGGAGGTGCAACGGGATGAGGGCAGGGAGAGCAGTGGGGTGAGGGCAGGGAGGTGCAATGGGATGAGGGCAGGGAGAGCAGTGGGATGAGGGCAGGGAGAGCAGTGGGGTGAGGGCAGGGAGGTGCAGTGGGATGAGGGCAGGGAGAGCAATGGGATGAGGGCAGGGAGAGCAGTGGGATGAGGGCAGGGAGAGCAGTGGGGTGAGGGCAGGGAGAGCAGTGGGATGAGGGCAGGGAGAGCAATGGGATGAGGGCAGGGAGAGCAATGGGGTGAGGGCAGGGAGGTGCAGTGGGATGAGGGCAGGGAGAGCAGAGGGATGAGGGCAGGGAGAGCAGTGGGATGAGGGGCAGGGAGAGCAATGGGATGAGGGCAGGGAGGTGCAGTGGGATGAGGGCAGGGAGAGCAGAGGGATGAGGGCAGGGAGAGCAGTGGGATGAGGGCAGGGAGAGCAGTGGGGTGAGGGCAGGGAGGTGCAATGGGATGAGGGCAGGGAGGTGCAATGGGATGAGGGCAGGGAGAGCAGTGGGATGAGGGCAGGGAGAGCAATGGGATGAGGGCAGGGAGAGCAATGGGATGAGGGCAGGGAGAGCAATGGGATGAGGGCAGGGAGAGCAGTGGGATGAGGGCAGGGAGAGCAGAGGGGTGAGGGCAGGGAGAGCAGTGGGATGAGGGCAGGGAGAGCAGTGGGATGAGGGCAGGGAGGTGCAATGGGGTGAGGGCAGGGAGAGCAGTGGGATGAGGGCAGGGAGAGCAGTGGGATGAGGGCAGGGAGAGCAATGGGATGAGGGCAGGGAGGTGCAATGGGATGAGGGCAGGGAGAGCAGTGGGATGAGGGCAGGGAGAGCAGTGGGATGAGGGCAGGGAGAGCAATGGGGATGAGGGCAGGGAGAGCAGTGGGATGAGGGCAGGGAGAGCAGTGGGGTGAGGGCAGGGAGAGCAGTGGGGTGAGGGCAGGGAGAGCAGTGGGATGAGGGCAGGGAGAGCAGTGGGGTGAGGGCAGGGAGAGCAGTGGGATGAGGGCAGGGAGGTGCAATGGGATGAGGGCAGGGAGGTGCAGTGGGATGAGGGCAGGGAGAGCAGTGGGGTGAGGGCAGGGAGGTGCAATGGGATGAGGGCAGGGAGAGCAGTGGGGTGAGGGCAGGGAGGTGCAATGGGATGAGGGCAGGGAGGTGCAATGGGATGAGGGCAGGGAGAGCAATGGGATGAGGGCAGGGAGAGCAGTGGGATGAGGGCAGGGAGAGCAGTGGGGTGAGGGCAGGGAGAGCAATGGGATGAGGGCAGGGAGAGCAGTGGGATGAGGGCAGGGAGGTGCAATGGGATGAGGGCAGGGAGAGCAATGGGATGAGGGCAGGGAGGTGCAATGGGGTGAGGGCAGGGAGAGCAGTGGGATGAGGGCAGGGAGAGCAGTGGGATGAGGGCAGGGAGGTGCAATGGGATGAGGGCAGGGAGAGCAGTGGGATGAGGGCAGGGAGAGCAGTGGGATGAGGGCAGGGAGAGCAGTGGGATGAGGGCAGGGAGGTGCAATGGGGTGAGGGCAGGGAGAGCAGTGGGATGAGGGGATAACACTGAAGGGTTACAGGGAATTCACCATCCCTGTGTTTTCTGCTGGAAAATTCGGCTTCATGAGCATGGACATGCTTCCATTTGGAGCTGAGGTCTGGATCTCCCATCCTGCACCGATTCCCAGAGGATCTGCAATCCCACCGAAAAAGCAGGATCAGTCCCAGTGCTGGGTGTCACTTCCACCCCTCACCAACCCATTCCCTATTCCCTGACCCTCCATGGGTTTTATAATTGTTGATCCCAAACTATAAATCATCCCCCTTCTCCCAAATTAACAGTGCCTTCCTCTGGCTTTTAATTATTTTCATGGGTTCTTTGCTGGAAATCTCAGCAGATTTCTGCTCCAAAGCTTCGTGGGGAATAAATCCTGCGGGGAAGGGATGGGGCAGGGTGAAATCTGTGCTGAATCCATGAAATCCTGCTGTGCCTCTTGGATTTTGAGTGGACTCTCTCCCTGATTTGTGCCTATTCCTCTCAGCACAAGCTGGGTCTGGACCTGGTTTCTTTAAGCTGCCTAAAAAAGCGTTTTTCAAGGCACTGGAGTTTATTGCCCTGTTGGAATCCCACATTCCTCCAGATGAAAAACGAGCCACTTAAAATGATAAAAGGCGCTGCTCTTTATTTCCTGGAGTGGCAACAGAGCTGCATCCCTCTCCTAGGCTGGATCCTTGTGGATCAGGCACTGCCAGGCTCTGTCTTTCCTGACATAAACCTGTTTGAAGGCTGCTGCAGGAATTCCTGCCTGGCCTGAAGTTTATTCCCCTGAAGTTGAGCCATCCTTGCATCCTTCCCCTCCCATCCCTGCATCCTTCCCTCCCATCCCTGCATCCTTCCCTCCCATCCCTGCATCCTTCTCTCCATCCCTGCATCCTTCCCTCCCATCCCTGCATCCTTCCCTCCATCCCTGCATCCTTCCCTCCCATCCCTGCATCCTTCTCTCCCATCCCTGCATCCTTCCCTCCATCCCTGCATCCTTCCCTCCATCCCTGCATCCTTCTCTCCCATCCCTGCATCCTTCCCTCCATCCCTGCATCCTTCCCTCCATCCCTGCATCCTTCTCTCCCATCCCTGCATCCTTCCTTCCATCCCTGCATCCTTCCCTCCATCCCTGCATCCTTCCCTCCATCCCTGCATCCTTCTCTCCCATCCCTGCATCCTTCCCTCCATCCCTGCATCCTTCTCTCCATCCCTGCATCCTTCTCTCCATCCCTGCATCCTTCCTTCCATCCCTGCATCCTTCTCTCCATCCCTGCATCCTTCTCTCCATCCCTGCATCCTTCCCTCCCATCCCTGCATCCTTCTCTCCATCCCTGCATCCTTCCTTCCATCCCTGCATCCTTCTCTCCATCCCTGCATCCTTCCCTCCATCCCTGCATCCTTCCTTCCATCCCTGCATCCTTCCTTCCATCCCTGCATCCTTCTCTCCATCCCTGCATCCTTCTCTCCCATCCCTGCATCCTTCCCTCCATCCCTGCATCCTTCCCTCCCATCCCTGCATCCTTCTCTCCATCCCTGCATCCTTCCCTCCCATCCCTGCATCCTTCTCTCCATCCCTGCATCCTTCCTTCCATCCCTGCATCCTTCTCTCCATCCCTGCATCCTTCCCTCCATCCCTGCATCCTTCCTTCCATCCCTGCATCCTTCTCTCCATCCCTGCATCCTTCTCTCCATCCCTGCATCCTTCCTTCCATCCCTGCATCCTTCTCTCCATCCCTGCATCCTTCCCTCCATCCCTGCATCCTTCCCTCCATCCCTGCATCCTTCTCTCCATCCCTGCATCCTTCTCTCCATCCCTGCATCCTTCCCTCCCATCCCTGCATCCTTCCTTCCATCCCTGCATCCTTCTCTCCATCCCTGCATCCTTCCCTCCCATCCCTGCATCCTTCTCTCCATCCCTGCATCCTTCTCTCCCATCCCTGCATCCTTCTCTCCATCCCTGCATCCTTCCCTCCATCCCTGCATCCTTCCCTCCCATCTCTGCATCCTTCCCTCCCATCCCTGCATCCTTCCCTCCCATCCCTGCATCCTTCCCTCCCATCCCTACATCCTTCCCTCCATCCCTGCATCCTTCCCATCCCTGCATCCTTCCCTCCCATCCCTGCATCCTTCCCTCCATCCCTGCATCCTTCCCTCCCATCCCTGCATCCTTCCCTCCCATCCCTGCATCCTTCCCTCCATCCCTGCATCCTTCCCTCCATCTCTGCATCCTTCTCTCCATCC
This sequence comes from Corvus hawaiiensis, assembly GCF_020740725.1. Lineage (NCBI taxonomy): Eukaryota > Metazoa > Chordata > Aves > Passeriformes > Corvidae > Corvus > Corvus hawaiiensis. The sequence continues at coordinate 1,175,831 of NC_063235.1, forward strand.
CTGCATCCTTCTCTCCCATCCCTGCATCCTTCTCTCCCATCCCTGCATCCTTCCTTCCATCCCTGCATCCTTCTCTCCATCCCTGCATCCTTCCCTCCCATCCCTGCATCCTTCCCTCCCATCTCTGCATCCTTCTCTCCATCCCTGCATCCTTCCCTCCCATCCCTGCATCCTTCTCTCCATTCCTGCATCCTTCCCTCCCATCCCTACATCCTTCTCTCCATCCCTGCATCCTTCCCTCCCATCCCTGCATCCTTCTCTCCCCTCTCTGCATCCTTCCCTCCCATCCTTGCATCCTTCTCTCCATCCCTGCATCCTTCTCTCCCATCTCTGCATCCTTCCCTCCCATCCCTACATCCTTCTCTCCATCCCTGCATCCTTCCCTCCCATCCCTGCATCCTTCTCTCCCATCTCTGCATCCTTCTCTCCCATCCCTGCATCCTTCCCTCCATCCCTGCATCCTTCCCTCCATCCCTGCATCTTTCCCTCCATCCCTGCATCCTTCTCTCCATCCCTGCATCCTTCCCTCCCATCCCTGCATCCTTCCCTCCCATCCCTGCATCCTTCCCTCCATCCCTGCATCCTTCCCTCCATCCCTACATCCTTCCCTCCATCCCTGCATCTTTCCCTCCCAGCCCTACCCTGGGAGAGAGGCAGGACGCAGGGAAGGGATGGAATCCACCCCGGAGGAGCAGCCGTGCAGGAGGGAAGGCAGTGGAAAGGAAGAGGGAAGGTGTCACGTGATATCTGGATGGGGTGGAGAGGGCCTGGGCCAGGGGGAGACCCCAAACCTCTGAGGAAGATGAAGGAAGAGAAGGGGGAAGGAGCGGTGGGGGCCTGACCTTGAGAGGGAAGGACAGAGAAGGGACACCAAAGCCACAGGGAAGGGGGGACAGGACTCCCCCAGCCCTTCAGCGGGGTGGGACGGGAGAGAAGGGTGGCAGGGAGAAGCTGCAGGTCCCTCCTGCAGACCCACAGAGAGAGGGGAGGGAGGGGCACAGCCACGGCAGGGAGTCTGACAGAATCAGGGAATGTTTTCAGCAGAGCTGAGCCAAACCATGCCCTGAGTGCTGAACCACTTCACCCTCCATGAGCCTGCTCCACCTCGGGCTAAAACCCCATTTTTAGCAGTTTCCAGGCTCCAAACCCTCCTGATTTCCGTGCGTCACAGGCTGAGATCCGCAGTCCCCGGGGACGGGGCTGCAGGAACAGCGAGGTGAAGGTGGCTGAGCCCTCTCCGAGGCGTTCACCCCCCCGCTGTCTCCGCACGTGTCCCCGAGCTGCGGCTGCAGATGTCTGGGAACGTGTGCTGGCTCCAGCATTACATCACTGCAGGCAGAAATGCAGCAGCCTCAGAGCCGGGGCCGTCCAAAACAAACCTCTGCTGGGAAAGGGGAGGCGTTCCAGTGGAAAATGTTTGGGTTTTCACAAATCCCGTCACCTCAACGCTTGTGCCTTCAAGATCCTTCCTGAATACAAGGATGGGGAGGCGCTGGCACAGCTTGCCCGGGGCGGATGTGGATTCCCCATCCCTGGACACGAGCCCAGCCTGGCACTGCTGCCCTGCAGCAACACTGGGCATCCTAAAAACATGCGGGGACCCTGCCAGGGGGCACGGCCACACTGCCCTGCCCAGCCACAGGATGTGACCCTTTCCAAACCAGCTCATTCCTCATGCTAGGAGATGTGTTAAGATGGGTTGAGTCGTTCCCGTTCCCATTTTAAACTGCCAGAGGGCAGGGCTGGATGGGATCTTGGGCAGGAATTGTTCCCTGGCAGGGTGGGCAGGGGCTGGCATGGAATTGCCAGAGCAGCTGGGGCTGCCCCTGGATCCCTGGCAGTGCCCAAGGCCAGGCTGGACATTGGGGCTGGAGCAGCCTGGCACAGTGGGAGGTGTTGCTGGACGGGAACTGGATGGGATTTAAGGTCTTTTCCAACCCAAACCAGTCTGGGAGTCTGGGATTCTGGGATTCCGTTCTGGTTGGACCCTGCAGTGATGGGATCACACAGGGAACTCTGTTCCCGTGGTTGCCATGGGAGAAACCAAAGGCTCTGTTCCATGTGCCATCCCTGGATGGGGAGCAGCTGTCATGACAACAGTGGCACTGTCACTCCAACACCAGGGTGAGTGCTGCAAACCAGACTTAAAGCGTCACCCCACGGAGCAGAGGAGCTTGCTGGGAGCTTGATCCAGATCCAGGGAAAAGTTGTCCCTGTTGGATGTGGCAGTGAGTGGACTTTCAGCCCCGGGGCCACCAAACAAAGGTGGCCACTCAGGGGATGATTTCCATCCCTTCCCTGTCCATACAGAATCCATATGGGAACCTCTGTCGGGACAGGGATGTTGGACCTTTGCCCAGCTTTAGTGGGAATGGCCCTGGATAATCCCAGCCTGTGGGGCAGAGCTCGGAGCTGCAGCGTTCCCGTTGTTTCCCGGCTCCTGCCACTCGCCAGGAATGCTGTGGATCTGTTTATAGGCACTTCATCAGCAACGTGGTGCTGCGAATTCCTCCAGGGATTTGGTTTTTTTGGAGGCTGGAAGGACTGAATGTGCTCAGGATCTACAAAAAGGGCTCAGCTCAAAGACAACCTCCCGTCTGTCAGGTGGAAATGGCACTGCCTGGGAGGAGAACAAAGACTGGGATGGTTTGAAGTGGGAAAACAACTTGGGATGAATCGAGGCACGTGGGCCTTGGGAAGTAGAAAAGGATGGATCAGAAAAGCTTTTTCTTTTTTTGAATGGAAACTTAAAGGAAGACCAAAAAGATTAAATTTAAAAAGCAAGATAATAATTATTTTAAATTTAAAAGGCAATGCAATAATTATTTTCAATTTAAAGGCAATCTAATAATTATTTTAAATGTAGAAGGCAATATAATAATAAAGTCTGAAAGACAATATAATAATTATTTTAAATTAAAACACAATATAATAATTTTAAATTTAAAAGGCAATATAATAATTCTTTTAAACTTAAAAGGCAATATAATAATTATTTTAAATTTAAAGGGATATAATATTGATTTCCAGAGGAGTTTCATGGCTATCACCCCTTATTTCCTTTCTGGGATCCTTAATGCAGCTCTGTTGAGTGAAGGGCTTGGCCACTCTTCCAGATCCTCATTTTCCACATGTTTTTACTCCTGTGGATTTTAGTCAGGCTGAACCTGCTTCCTGCAGCTTATTCCAACCCCCAACCTGCTCCCATGGAATTCCTGCTGGGATCACCCCACCGTGCTCCCATGGAATTCCTCCCGGGATCTCTCCACCTCCCAGGGACTCTGCCCAGCCCAGGGATGCGACCACAGCGGTGGGGACCGGAGCTGCTCCAGCCTCCCAGAGAGCGAGCTCAACCCCAACCCTGGGATCACTTTGTTTGGAAAACCAAATATTTTCCTTCTTAAAGAATATTTTCCAGGCAAGCAACGATTCCTCCTGTGTGTCACTCAGCCTAAGGAAGAATTCCCAATAAAATCCACGCTGGGCTGCGGCCTTCAAAGGCAGGAAGTGGATTTTGAAGCAGATTTTGGAGCTAATCTCCGTCCACAACAAGCCCCAAAGCATGGCTGTGTTCATTCTGGGACAAAACCCTCGGGAACGAATAAGTCCGAGAAGGGCAAGGAAATTTAGTTTTTTTCCTGGATGGAATATTTTTAATATCTTGTTATCAAGGAAAGGGAATAATAGAGGGAAAGGCTTCAGAATGGTGGCTGGAAGGTGGCAGCAGGTGAGGCTGGAGTTCCTCTGGAAGAAGAAGCCCTGGAGCTGCGGGACATTGGTCAAAACTGGGCCACCCTCACCCTCCACGAGGTTCTCCTGCTTCCATCAGCATTCCAGCATCCACTCCTCCTTTGGAGTCGGGCTCCAGCTCCACCAAATCTCCCACAAGCCACCCACAGCCTCCCCCAGCAGGGTTTTTGGGGTTGCTGGTGGTGCTGGGTGGTTTAGCATGAGGAATGTTGAAATTCTTCCAGGTTTTAGGTTGGCCGAGGGTTTCATCTCGGGAATGATGCCCTCATCCCATTTCCTGGTGGCTGAAGAGCATCTCCAGGCCACCTGCACCATCCCTTTCCAGGTGTGGATAATCCAGACCGCCTGAGGCTCCTCGTGATCCGTGGGGATGTGGGTGTGGAGTGGGACATGCCTCGGTCCAGTCCTGACCTGCCCTCGGGATTTGGGAATTCGGAGGTGCCCAGTGTGGACAGCCACAACATCAAAGCGCTCTGATTCACCCCAGGGAGCTCTCTCACCACTAATTGCATTTTGTTCTTCAAAAACTCCAAAATTCCTTCCCCAAAATTCCACATCCCCACCCCTTGGATGAGATAATCCTTTCCAAGTGGGGAAACAAAGCCCAGAGAGACATCAAAGTGAGGGAGCTCTGGAATTCAGGCTCAGGGAAAACAGGAAAAATTCCTTCTCCAGAAAGATGGAGGAGGACAGGAGCAGTGCAAGGAGGAAACTTTGGGAAGACGTGGAAAAATTGTGAAGCATCCCCAAGGAGGAATCAGAGGTTCAAAGGCAGCGAAGGATTTGAAAAAGAGAAGGAAATGACTAAAAAGAAATTAATATGCAAAATGCAGTCGCACTGAGCGAAAAGTTCAGGCCTGGACATGGCACTGCAGAAATCCAGGTGGGAAAGATGGAAAATCCCAAGGGGAGATGGTTTCCCACAGCCTGGAATGAGTCAGAGCTCCAGCCCAAGCTCCGGCTGCCTGTGGAGGTGCCTTCCCCTCAACCTCTGGGACACTCACAGCCAAAGGACACGGGATTGTGGCATTCCAGAGCTTCCAGGTGGGAACGAGGCACCAAAACGCCTTTTTGGCTCGGTGTTTGGCCTCCCTGGCACCTCTGCTAAGGAAGTGCTGCCTCTGTCCCTCTGGAGGGCGGTGGGGATGGAGATTTTCCACTCCCTAGGTGTTTGTGGAATGTGGGATGTGCATCTCCCACTAGGAGGGCTGGGAAAGGGTTAACAGCATTCCCAGCTGACAAATTCCCCATTCCTGAGACATTTCAGAGCTCGGGACAGCTCTCGTGGAGCGTCTGGCAGGAGAACAACGCCCACCAGGAAAATGCCAACGCAGGAGTCTCGGTCTCCTCAAGAAACGCGTCCCACTCCGCGGGTTTTTCAGGAATTAATTGCAAAGACATTTCTGGGCTTTGGTGCGGTGGGGGTTGCCATGGCAACCGCTCCAGCTCCTCAGAACAAATCGGGAAGGCTCCCACTGTCGCTGGGGCCATCTGTCCCTTCCATGGGGGGTCATTTCGAAGCCCCGCTCCAACCTCCACCAGCCAAATCTTCTTTTTAAGCCTCTGAAAGCCCTCGGTGCGATTTATCAACCAGCTCCTGCCCTCAGTGTCTGTTTCCTTTCTCGGCACTGACAGGATAATTTCCTCTCTATCGCTGCAAATTAAATTCGAATGAGGAAGCTCCGCATTTCAATGTGATGGAGAGCTTTTCTTCTCCGGGATGCTCCGGAGAGCCGAATCCATCAGGGCGGGAGGAGAAGGGATGAAATGGGAATGTCTGAGGTGCAGGAACTCTCCAGCTGCCTTGGGAAAGGCGGTTTTGTTGACAGGACAGGAGGGCACGGCCTCAGGCTGGGCCAGGGGAGGCTCAGGTGGGACATCAGGAGGAATTTCCTCATGGAAAGGGTGCTCAGGCCTTGGAATTGCCCAGGGAGGTTTGGAGCACCCATCCTGCTCTCGCCCTGTCAAGCTCCTCCTGTCACTCCTCAGGACCTGGGCCCAAGAGCACATTTGCTCTGTTGTTCCCTTCTCCTCTTTCCTCTCCATTCTTCTCCTTTTGGGTCAGTTTTCCCAGATTTTCCACCAGCTGGATGTGCCATCACGGAGAAGTTTAAGACTTCTGAAATTGGCCCTGGCATCTGGGAGAAAACACCTCTAGGGGAACTCAGCTCTCTGCAGTTTCCTTCAGAGATATTTCTGAACCGGGAGTGAAGACGCCTGAATTTACCCCGGCGCTGCTGAGGGTGCAGGAATGTTCTGAACTTCAGCTGTTCTGATCCTTGGGATGATGAGAAGCCAGAGAGCTGCTCCCGGGGCTATTCTTTAATGACAATTTGGGTCGATTTTCCTCCAGGAAGAAGCTGCAGACACACAGATGCTCAGCTGATAGCACCCAGATGCTCAAGTGACAATCCAGAAAGTCCCTTCCCAGAGATTCCCCACCCCATGGATGCCGTGAATGAAGGGATGAGTTCCTAAGGGGGCGGAACTCCGGTGTTTTCATGCAATTTAAGGATGAGGAGATGTTAAAAGTGAGATTTGTGTTTTTAAACCACCAGGGCAGGGTGAAGATGGTCCCAGGCCTTCCCTCGGCCCCTAAAGTGAAATATTTGTGGAATCCTAGAATAATTCAGGTTAGTAAAGACCTCGGAGCTCATCAGAGCAGGAATTAACGAGCAGGAATCCTTTAATCCACCAACCAGGCCAAGCTGTAAAGTTTTGGCTCTCCCAGCGCGACGAGAGCTGATGCAGCAGAGTAGTTAAAAACTTGCTTAATTTGTTCATTTGACATGAAAGGCTCGCTGAACAGCTTTGAAAAACTCAGTCAAAACAGCTTCCGGCAAGTCCAGAGCAGGAACAGACCTCGCGCATCACCAGCTCAGCTCTTTGGTAGGTGAAGGTAAACAGCAAATAACACAAATCTGTGTTCAGAGGGTGAATCATTTGTGCTGTTGGGTGAAGGCTTGGTGCAAATCCAGGGATATCAAAAATCGTGGTTTCCCTTGCTTCAGCCCCCATTTTAGGGTGAATTCCAGTCTTCCACTGGCTTAATTTGCTTTAAATCAGCAGAAATTCTGGGTTCAGGTGAGGAAAACCCTTCTCCTGCCAGGTTCTGTTCGGGTCCAGCCACAAGGAGCCATCCTGGCCCCTTCCCTTGGTATTGAGTGAAAAACCAGAGCATTTCTGTGCTCCACACATGAAGCCCATGGAGGAGTTCGCTCCAGGGGTGCAGGGAATGAGTCTGTGCCGAGCCCTGATCCCGAACTGTGCATCCAAAGCCTCTCCAAACGCAGAGCCAGAGCACATCCTGTTTTCCCGAGCTGAGTGCGCATCCACGGATAAATGTGCCAGGAGCTCCCCAGGCAGGGAATGGTCCTCCTGGGACTCCACAAATGAGTCTCTCCTCGTTAATTCCTGCACTGGGAAGTTGCACCGCGATGCGCATGAGGCCGTGGAGGAGATCCAAGAGCACAGAGCTCCTGACTCTGCTTTCTTCCCTGGAAATCACAAGGAGGAAAACCGAATGAGGAGTTCTCTCACCCCTCTAAAATTAACAGAAGTGGAACTTGAGTTTTGAGATGGTAACCAGAAGGGTTGTTTGAAGGCACAGGAAGTTCCTGCTTGCACTCTTGGAAATGGCATTCCCAGAGGAGACAACACTTCCTGAAGATAAAGCATTCCCGAGAGATAAAGCAGGAGGACACCGAGTCCTGGGAGTGTCCTGCTCTCGCCCCGTCAAGCTCCTCCTGTCACTCCCCAGGGCCTGGGCCCAAGAGCACATTTGCTCTGTTGTTCCCTTCTCCTTTTTCCTCTCCATTCTTCTCCTTTTGGGTCGGTTTTCCCGGATTTTCCGCCAGCTGGATGTGCCATCATGGAGAAGTTTAAGACTTCTGAAATTGGCCGCTCCGAACGTGTGCTGTGCTTGGCTTCCCTGTGGCTCCCAGGGTTATCCCAGGGCTGTCCCAAGCCTGGCTCAGGCTCAGCCCACACAATCCTGGCCCAAACGCGGAGATGAGCTTTGCTTTGCCTCTCTCTGGTGACATTTTCAGGGTTCCATAAATGGTGCATGAATGGGAATCAGGTGGCTCCTGCTGTGCAAGGAGATGCAGCAGGGCACGGACCCAGCGTCCCTGGGGCAGCTCCAAGGAATTCGATGCTCCTCACATGGCCAAAACCACCAGGACAGGGCTGAGGACTCAGCAGCATTCCCAGATCCAGGCCTTCCAAGCAACTTCTTTAGAACAAGTTAGAATTTCCTTCCAGGAGAACATTCCTGGGACAATCTGGCAGCTGCACCCCCCAAGGAGGGGCGGAGTTCATTCACAGATTTTTCTCTTTTTTTCTCTCATTGATGCAAATTTGGTTTATAATCGAGGTTCCTTGGAATTTGCAACCCTGGAGAAATCATGGCTCTTCCAGGACCTTTTGGTTTCTGCCCTGAGTTTCCTTGTGAAGTTTCCGTGTGAGCAGCTTCCCAAGCAAACGGCACAAGTTCCTACCCAAATCCCAGGGACAACCACAGCCAGGCATCCAGGGAATAACTCCATGGGGGCAGCAAAACGAGCTTCCAGTGACCTTGGTCAGCTGGAAAAATGTCCTCAAAAAAATATAATGCTGATGGGAAAGAGCACGGGAGAGAGCAAGAAGGACCACAGGCTGAGAGATCCAAAAATTAGGAGGTTGAGGGAAGGTCGAGATATCCAAAAATGAGAAGATTGAGGGAAGCACAAGGAGAATTTCCAGGAACAGGAAGGGTGGAGCAGATGCTCCGTGAGCAGGGCAGGCAGGACAAGAGCTGACAATCCTGCAGAGGGGTGGCTGGAGTGGAGATTTGGGAAAACCATCCGATGACGGAGGATTTCTGGGCACAGGGAATTGCTTGGGGTGGCCGTGGAAGTGCCGTCTCACAGGATTTCGAAGGACAGAGGTCTCAGAAATTCCCAGCTGACCCCGCTCGGAGCGGTGGATGAGGGAAATGACATTTCCAGACTTGTTGTCCTTGGTTGTCTGTTATTCCCTGGTTTTGGCACAACCCAGGGAACGCAGTTAATTATAGCCCTGGAGGGAATTGATCATTGTTTTACCTTATTTGGTGGATAACAGCAACTCTTTCTTTGTGGCAACGAGGAAACCTGGCCTGGGAGCTCTGTCTGCAGTTACTGATCCAGGCGACAACCCAGCCCAAGGATTTTGGGTTCTTCCCTGGTTCTCCATGTCTCCCAGTGGGGTCAATCCCCTTTTCCTGGACTTTGCAAGGATTTTTTCCCGTGCAGCTCAACCCCACGTTTCGTCTCAGCAAGCCAGGGCGCCTCTTGCTGTGCACAAATCCAGCTTGGATGAGGAAACCCATCAAAATACACAACAGAAATTCAGATTTCCATGGAATTCAAGGTTGTCAGATGCAGGAATAGCAAGAAATGAGTGGCTGTGCAGGCTGGGAGAGCCCTGAATGCCAAGAAATCCTTGGGCTCCCTGCAGAGCTGCAGGGAGGCACCTGCAAGGTGAGAAAGAACCACTCCAGGTATCCAAGTCCTTTTCCCAGAAATATGGCCTAAAAATTCCCTTTTCACTTCCAAATGCCTCACATCTCAGCATAATACATCAAATTCAGGAGTGTCGGTTCAAAAAAACCTCAGGGTGAAATTCAGGCAAGAAGAAACCAAGATATTCCTGGGGCAGAGATTCCTGATCCATCTTTATCGGTGGGACAGGCACAGAAGGGCTCCAGAGCTCTGGGAAAAGCTGGAGGAACAATTAAATTCCTGGAGCCTCAGTGAGATCTGTGCGAATCGGGAGCTCTGAAGGCGTGAAATGAGATCAGAACCAGCCCTGGAGCTCGCTGCCCTGCCCCAGGCTCATCCTCGCTTCCCTGTCAAGCTCCAAGCGGGATTTCTTGGCTGAATGTGCTCCCCTTGGCACAGTGCCACCACAGGATCAGCCATCCCGTCCCTCATCACTTCCAGATCATTCAATTATTTCTCTCTAATCCAATTTGCCATGAAAGCATGGAGCAATCCATGGGATACTTGAGCAGGAGTCTCCGTATCCATTTCCTGGTGTCCAGAGCATCCCTGGGGAGGGGCAGGCAAACGGGGAGCTGTTGATGCCATGGCACCACCTTAAAGATCCAGGTAATTTGTCATGAATTCCATGTTTTCTTCACTTCCAAGGATTTTCCTCCTCTTCTGTCTAGTCAAGAGGCAAACACCACATTTTTGTCGAGCTTGAAAGGCACCTGTGAGGTCAGCAGGGTGGGACAGCATGTCCAGGAGCTCAGAGAGGGGATCAAATCCCACAGCTCTGGCTGGAAACCATCGGAACTTGTGGGAACCAGGCTGGAGAGGCAGCTCGGGGCTTTCTCCATCCTCCTGCGCCAGCAGGGAGCTCCAAAACCCCTTGGGGGTACCCCAAAGTCCAGGCTGAAGCACCTCAAAGGTTGGCCCAGCATCAGGTGGGGTGTCCCGAGCCCTTCCCAGAATTCTCCCACAGCCCTGAGCAGGGGAATGGTTGCCCTGGTACGAATTCCAGCCAAGGAAAACATCCTGCAGCCCATAAATGCTGGATCTGGTCCATGGGGCTGCTCCAGGGGCACATCCCAGCCCTCAGAGGCTTCCCAGGGCCTTTTCCAGGGATCTCACACCAGAAACAACCCCAGACACTGAAGGGGGATGAGGAAGCAGCACAAGACGTTTTCCCCACCTGAGTTCCCCTGTTTTTAACTTGTCCCAGGGCTTTCCTGCCCTTCCCATATTCCCTGGGATCCCCCACGCCCCTTTGCTGGGGTTGGCATCAGACGCTCCACATTTCCCTGCCTCATTCCGGCGTCCCTGCAGTCCTTCCTCTGACCCTCTTCCTCTCAAAGAGGATCCTTCAGGTGATGACAGCAGAGGGAAATAAAGGGGAAAAGCTCCCAGCCTGAGCCAGGAGCGGCTGGGAAAGCTCTAAGCACGAGTGGGATGCTGAAAATTTACAGGGATTCAGAGGGCAACGGGAAAAATTCTCAAAAAGAAAAGGTTTTTAGGGTTGCTGACTGGTAAACTCCCCCTTCAACTTGGAAAAACCTTAAGAAACACCTGGACGTGGCACTCAGGGCTCTGGTTTAGCTGACAAGTGGTGTTTGGTCAACCTTGGAGGTCTTTTCCAACCTAAATCCTTCTCTCATTCTATCCCAGCAAATCCCAGAGGCACAAACCAGCAGGGAAATGAATCTGGAACCATCTCCCTCCTGTCCCTGTTCACCCACCAAGCACCCACAGCTGCCTGGGATGAATTCCAGTCATGGAAAACATCCCGCAGTCCATAAAAGCTGGATCTGGCTCAGCACCCTGCTGCAGGACCCTTGAGCTGACCCCAAACCGCTGTTGCTGTGCTCCGAAGGAAAATTCCACCCAGCGGAGAGTTTGAGAGGAGCCAGCGCTGCCCTCAGCAGCCGCAGGCTGGTGCCTAATGAGCTTTCAGCTGATTGTTCCTGAGGGCAGAGGCACAATTAAAGCCCATTAACTGCCATGACATCACCGGCTCCGAGGAAACTCTGTGCTGGGCAGGAAGGAGGCAGGACAGCCATGGAATGATGGCCATGGAATGAGTTACAGCCATGGAGTTACAGCCATGGAGTTACAACCATGGAGTGAGTTACAGCCATGGAGTGAGTTACAGCCATGGAGTTACAGCCATGGAGTTACAACCATGGAGTGAGTTACAGCCATGGAGTGAGTTACAGCCATGGAGTTACAGCCGTGGAGTTACAACCATGGAGTGAGTTACAGCCGTGGAATGAGTTACAGCCATGGAATGAGTTACAGCCATGGAGTTACAGCCGTGGAATGAGTTACAGCTGTGGAATGAGTTACAGCCATGGAATGAGTTACAGCCATGGAGTTACAGCCGTGGAATGAGTTACAGCCATGGAATGAGTTACAGCCGTGGAATGAGTTACAGCCATGGAGTGAGTTACAGCCATGGAGTTACAGCCATGGAGTTACAGCCATGGAATGAGTTACAGCCATGGAATGAGTTACAGCCGTGGAATGAGTTACAGCCATGGAGTTGCAGCCATGGAATGAGTTACAGCCATGGAGTTACAGCCATGGAATGAGTTACAGCCATGGAATGAGTTACAGCCATGGAGTTACAGCCGTGGAATGAGTTACAGCCATGGAATGAGTTACAGCCATGGAGTTACAGCCATGGAGTTACAGCCATGGAATGAGTTACAGCCATGGAATGAGTTACAGCCATGGAGTTACAGCCATGGAGTTACAGCCGTGGAATGAGTTACAGCCATGGAATGAGTTACAGCCATGGAGTTACAGCCATGGAGTGAGTTACAGCCATGGAGTGAGTTACAGCCATGGAGTTACAGCCATGGAGTGAGTTACAGCCATGGAGTGAGTTACAGCCATGGAGTTACAGCCATGGAGTTACAGCCATGGAGTGAGTTACAGCCATGGAGTGAGTTACAGCCATGGAGTTACAGCCATGGAGTTACAGCCATGGAATGAGTTACAGCCGTGGAATGAGTTACAGCCATGGAGTTACAGCCGTGGAGTTACAACCATGGAGTGAGTTACAGTCATGGAGTGAGTTACAGCCATGGACTTGTTACAGCCATGGAGTTACAACCATGGAGTGAGTTACAGCCGTGGAATGAGTTACAGCCATGGAATGAGTTACAGCCATGGAGTTACAGCCGTGGAATGAGTTACAGCCATGGAATGAGTTACAGCCATGGAATGAGTTACAGCCATGGAGTTACAGCCATGGAATGAGTTACAGCCATGGAATGAGTTACAGCCATGGAATGAGTTACAGCCATGGAGTGAGTTACAGCCATGGAGTTACAGCCGTGGAATGAGTTACAGCCATGGAGGGAGTTACAGCCATGGAGTTACAGCCATGGAGTTGCAGCCATGGAATGAGTTACAGCCATGGAGTGAGTTACAGCCATGGAGTTACAGCCGTGGAATGAGTTACAGCCATGGAATGAGTTACAGCCGTGGAATGAGTTACAGCCATGGAGTGAGTTACAGCCATGGAGTTACAGCCATGGAGTTACAGCCATGGAATGAGTTACAGCCATGGAATGAGTTACAGCAGTGGAATGAGTTACAGCCATGGAGTTGCAGCCATGGAATGAGTTACAGCCATGGAGTTACAGCCATGGAATGAGTTACAGCCATGGAATGAGTTACAGCCATGGAGTTACAGCCGTGGAATGAGTTACAGCCATGGAATGAGTTACAGCCATGGAATGAGTTACAGCCATGGAGTTACAGCCATGGAGTTACAGCCATGGAATGAGTTACAGCCGTGGAATGAGTTACAGCCATGGAGTTACAGCCGTGGAGTTACAACCATGGAGTGAGTTACAGTCATGGAGTGAGTTACAGTCATGGAGTGAGTTACAGCCATGGACTTGTTACAGCCATGGAGTTACAACCATGGAGTGAGTTACAGCCGTGGAATGAGTTACAGCCATGGAATGAGTTACAGCCATGGAGTTACAGCCGTGGAATGAGTTACAGCCATGGAATGAGTTACAGCCATGGAATGAGTTACAGCCATGGAGTGAGTTACAGCCATGGAGTTACAGCCGTGGAATGAGTTACAGCCATGGAGGGAGTTACAGCCATGGAGTTGCAGCCATGGAATGAGTTACAGCCATGGAGTGAGTTACAGCCATGGAGTGAGTTACAGCCATGGAGTTACAGCTGTGGAATGAGTTACAGCCATGGAGTGAGTTACAGCCATGGAGTTACAGCCATGGAGTTACAGCCATGGAGTGAGTTACAGCCATGGAGGGAGTTACAGCCATGGAGTTACAGCCGTGGAGTTACAGCCGTGGAATGAGTTACAGCCATGGAGTTACAGCCGTGGAGTTACAACCATGGAGTGAGTTACAACCATGGAGTGAGTTACAGCCATGGAGTTACAGCCATGGAGTTACAGCCGTGGAATGAGTTACAGCCATGGAATGAGTTACAGCCATGGAGTGAGTTACAGCCGTGGAGTTACAGCCATGGAGTTACAGCCATGGAGTGAGTTACAGCCATGGAGTTACAGCCATGGAGTTACAGCCATGGAGTGAGTTACAGCCATGGAGTTACAGCCATGGAATGAGTTACAGCCGTGGAATGAGTTACAGCCATGGAGTTACAGCCATGGAGTGAGTTACAGCCATGGAGTTACAGCCATGGAGTTACAGCCATGGAGTTACAGCCATGGAATGAGTTACAGCCATGGAGTGAGTTACAGCCGTGGAATGAGTTACAGCCATGGAATGAGTTACAGCCATGGAGTTACAGCCGTGGAATGAGTTACAGCCATGGAGTGAGTTACAGCCGTGGAGTTACAGCCATGGAGTTACAGCCATGGAGTGAGTTACAGCCATGGAGTGAGTTACAGCCATGGAGTTACAGCCGTGGAGTTACAACCATGGAGTGAGTTACAGCCGTGGAATGAGTTACAGCCATGGAATGAGTTACAGCCATGGAGTTACAGCCGTGGAATGAGTTACAGCCATGGAATGAGTTACAGCCATGGAATGAGTTACAGCCGTGGAGTTACAGCCATGGAGTTACAGCCATGGAGTGAGTTACAGCCATGGAATGAGTTACAGCCGTGGAGTTACAACCATGGAGTGAGTTACAGCCATGGAGGGAGTTACAGCCATGGAGTGAGTTACAGCCATGGAGTTACAGCCATGGAGTGAGTTACAGCCATGGAGTGAGTTACAGCCATGGAGTTACAGCCATGGAGTTACAGCCATGGAGTGAGTTACAGCCATGGAGTTACAGCCATGGAAGGAGTTACATCCATGGAGTTACAGCCATGGAGTTACAGCCGTGGAATGAGTTACAGCCATGGAGTTACAGCCATGGAATGAGTTACAGCCATGGAGTTGTTACAGCCATGGAATGAGTTACAGCCATGGAGTTACAGCCATGGAATGGTTAAAGCCATGGAGTTACAGCCATGGGATTATGGCCATGGAATGAGTTACAGCCATGGAGTTACCCCCATGGAATTTTGGCCATGGAGGGAGTTACAGCCATGGAGTGAATTACAGCCATGGAGTTACAGCCATGGAGTGAGTTACAGCCATGGAATGAGTTACAGCCATGGAGTGAGTTACAGCCATGGAGTTACAGCTGTGGAATGAGTTACAGCCATGGAGTTGTTACAGCCATGGAATGAGTTACAGCCATGGAGTTACAGCCATGGAGTTACAGCCATGGAGTTACAGCCGTGGAGTTACAACCATGGAGTGAGTTACAACCATGGAGTTACAACCATGGAGTGAGTTACAACCATGGAGTGAGTTACAGCCATGGAGTTACAGCCATGGAGTTACAGCCGTGGAATGAGTTACAGCCATGGAGTTACAGCCATGGAGTTACAACTATGGAGTGAGTTACAACCATGGAGTTACAACCATGGAGTGAGTTACAACCATGGAGTGAGTTACAGCCATGGAGTTACAGCCATGGAGTTGCAGCCATGGAATGAGTTACAGCCATGGAATGAGTTACAGCCATGGAGTTGCAGCCGTGGAATGAGTTACAGCCATGGAATGAGTTACAGCCATGGAGTTACAGCCATGGAGTGAGTTACAGCCATGGAGTGAGTTACAGCCATGGAGTTACAGCCATGGAATGAGTTACAGCCATGGAGTTACAGCCATGGAGTTACAGCCATGGAGTGAGTTACAGCCATGGAGTTACAGCCATGGAGTTACAGCCATGGAGTGAGTTACAGCCATGGAGTGAGTTACAGCCATGGAGTTACAGCCATGGAATGGTTAAAGCCATGGAGTTAGAGCCATGGAATTATGGCCATGGAATGAGTTACAGCCATGGAGTTACACCCATGGAATTTTGGCCATGGAATGAGTTACAGCCATGGAGTTGTTACACCCATGGAATTACAGCCATGGAATGAGTTAAAATAATTGAGTTACAGCTGTGGAATTACAGACATGGAGATACAGCTGTGGAGTGAGTTAAAACCATGGAGTTACAGCCATGGAATGAGTTGCAGCCATGGAATTATTGCCGTGGAATTACAGCCATGGACTTGTTACAGCCATGGAATTACAGCCATGGAGTTGCTACAACCATGGAATTACTGCCATGGAATGAGTTACAGCCATGGAGTTACAGCCATGGAGTGACAGCCATGGAATTACAACCATGGAGTTACAGCCATGGAGCGGTTACAGCCATGGAATTATGGCCATGGAATTATGGCCATGGAATGAGTTAAAATCATTGAGTTACAGCCATAGAATGAACTACAGCCATGGAATTGCAGCCATGGAATTAAAGACACGGAATTGCAGCCATGGAGTTATCCAACAGGATGCTCAGGGTGGCCAGGACTGTCCCCAGCTGCTCCGTGTCACCCCCAGCACCCCATCGGTGACACCCCGAGCTGCCCCAGCCCTGAGTGAGCAGCAGCACCGAGACTCCCCGAGATCTCCTGACCTTTGGCTGTTCCCTTTCCCTGCTAAAGGGAGCTGGTTTTCCCTGGGACCACATTTCCCTGGAGCAGGAGGGACGGTGCTGCCTGGGGATGCCGGGGTGCTCCATCCCTCTGAAAACTGCTCGAGTTACTGGAGTTTTGGAACTGGAGCTGTGGGAGTTTGGGAGCTGCTGGAGCTATTTGGGGTTTCGAAGCTGGAGCTGTGGGAGTTTGGGAGCTGCTGGAGCTATTTGGGGTTTCGAAGCTGGAGCTGTGGGAGTTTGGGAGCTGCCAGGATTTCCAAGCAGCAGCTTGGGACCTGAAATAGGGCACGGTCCCAGCCCTCCTGAGTGGGACAGGCACAGGCACAGCACCACGTGGGAGTCAGGGATTGCCTTAAAAAACCATGGAAGTTGAGGAGAGGCTTTGGACTATTTTTCCATGGATGTACGCGGAATTCCTCGTTTCATCCGCACTGAGGAGCCACTCTCCAGCCTCCCCAGGGTCCGTCCCTCCTTCCTTCCTTCCTTCCTTCCTTCCTTCCTTCCTTCCTTCCTTCCTTCCTTCCTTCCTTCCTTCCTTCCTTCCTTCCTTCCGAATTCCTTCCTTCCGAATTCCTTCCTTCCGAATTCCTTCCTTCCGAATTCCTTCCTTCCTTCTTCTCTCCCCTCTCCCTCCCTCCCTCCCTCCCTCCCTCACATATTTAAGCCCTGTTTTTCGAAGTTATGAAGAGTTAATGGCTCAGGGATGTGCTGCCCCCCTCACAGATGTGTCTGCTTTGGACGTGTTTGAGGTGCCCACCTGAGCACGGCCTCGGGGATCCTTTATGGGGAGGTTTGGCCCCATTGGATTCCATCAGAAACACCAATGAACAATTCCCCCCCGCTTGTTAACACCCTGTAAATTTATTAACACTCCGTAAAATGTCTATAAATGGAACCTTAATGTACAGCACGGCCTGGGGCAGCCCCTAAATGAAAACAAGGCATCCGGAGTCACCTCTCCAAGCCTCGGCCGCAGTTTTGGGAGGCTGTGGCAGGAGGCCAGATGTTGTCAGGCCAGATGTTGTCAGGAGCAGCTCTGGCTTTGCTCTGATATGCAGCACAGATGAATTCTGTGGATGAATGTGCATGAATTCTGCTTTCTTTCTGAATTCGAAAATATTTTGGTTTGCAGGAGAGGCTTTGGACCACCACGTTTTGTGCTGAACCCGCCAGAGCCGCCTTCGCTCAGCTCTGTTGGGTTGGAACCTCTTGCACTCCTTCACCTGGAGCTTTTCCCTCGCCCTGGAGCTGCAGTGGGAGCCCTGCTGGAGCTGGAGCTGCAGGACTGAGCTCGGGGCTGCTTCCAGGAGTCCAGGGAGCTGCGGGAGCTCTGTAAGCTGAGCCCGAGTTACGCAACCGCGGGATTGCGGCCGGGCCTCAGCTCTGGATGTTGGCGTTTCCTTCAGTCAAGCTCCAGCCTGCAGAGCTCTGGGCTCTGTGGCCTGGGAGGTTTTTGGGAGCTGTGGGAATGCTCGGCTCAGAGGAGATGAAGAGTTCAGTTCCTCTCACTTCCCTTGAA
The DNA here is from genome assembly GCF_020740725.1 of Corvus hawaiiensis. Classification (NCBI taxonomy): domain Eukaryota; kingdom Metazoa; phylum Chordata; class Aves; order Passeriformes; family Corvidae; genus Corvus; species Corvus hawaiiensis. Next base: position 1,193,606 of record NC_063235.1, read on the forward strand.
ATCCCAGCCCGGAGCCCTCCCGTGACTGTGAGCACGCAGGCAGCGCTTGCTGGGCTGACAGAGCCTGGGTTCCCCTTCCCAATCCACTGGGATTTTAGCAGCTTATCCCTCTGGAAAACTGGCAACAGAGAGGGCTGGTCCACAGGAGGAGAAGCATCATCTCAAAGCTCCAGTTCAAACATTCTTTTTTTCCTCCCTTCATCTCTCTTTGCTCGGTTCTGTCCATCCCCTGAGAGCTCAGACTCTCTGATTCCAGGTACTCAGCGCTGGGTTTTATCAAAAAATTCCCAGGGTGTTGATATGACCAGACCAAGGATGGAAAAGCACCCGGAGATTACCCAAAGGTGCAGCATTTTTTGGGTTTCAATGTGAAGCAGGGAATTGTTTCTATTTATAGGGAAAACCACACGCGGTTCCTAAATGGGCTTTGGCAAATTTACATTCCCAGGAGCTGAGGTTCTCCTTCCCTGCCGGCATTTCACACGGACGCAGCCTGACAATCCGGGAACCCAGTGACCCCACACGTTTTCTTTTCTTTGCCATCCTTTTGCCCTCCTGCTCCAGAGCAGGAATTTCCTGCCAGCGCCTGCAGAGCCCAGCCAGCCGCGAGCACTCCCAGCTTTTGCACAGATTCCGTCTTTCCAGACCCAGCTTTTCCCTGTTCCTTTCTCCTTCCCGTTTGCTTTCCCTCAGCCATTCCCAGCAGCACAGCAGCGACTGCACCGCTGCATTAACAATTAATAACAGAGCAGCAACGAGGAGAAAAATGGACCATAAATCAACTCTAATTGGACAGGAATGACGCCAGGTATCCCCCTGCCCCTTTTTCATCTGGGCTCAGCCAGGCTCCCACCCTTTGAGCTCCAGGATGCTCCTCTTGGAGCTTGAGCCAAGGATTTTGGTGTCATCCACGCGCTGGATCAAGGCTGAGCCTTGAACAGGATGCACCTGACAGAGCTCAGGAGCACAGAGAAGGCTTTTATTGCCATGGAAATGCAAAGAAGCATCTGGAAACCTTGAAACCAGCCCAGGTTGGGCTCCGGTTCCTGCAGCAGGAAGCGTCCCCAGTTGGGAAGAGGCAGATGGTCCAAAATCCTGATGGCAGCAGCTCTGCAGGCTCCAGCCCAGAGCCTTGGGCTGAAATCTGAACCCTGACAGGTGCCCAAAGCTTCCTGAGAGAGGCAGAGCCTGGCACCAGGGGTGATTTTAAACCTGGGACTGGAGCTGTCCCATCCGGTGTCATGGTCAGACCCCGACCTGGGGGTGCAGCCTTGGCCCAGACGTGGCTGGAGCCCAAATGTGGCAGAGAAATTAATCCAGACTCAGGAAAGCTCAAACCTCGCCTTGTTTCATCGCTGGGGGCTTTTATGGAATCATGGAATGGTTTGGGTTGGAAGGAACCTTAAATCCCATTCCATTCCACGGGCAGGGACACCTCCCACTGTGCCAGGCTGCTCCAGCCCCAAAGTCCAGCCGGGCCTTGGGCACTGCCAGGGATCCAGGGGCAGCCCCAGCTGCTCTGGCAATTCCATGCCAGCCCCTGCCCACCCTGCCAGGGAACAATTCCTTCCCAAGATCCCATCCAGCCCTGCCCTCTGGCACTGGGAAGCCATTCCCTGGGTCCTGGCCCTGAATCCCTTGTCCCCAGTCCCTCTCCATCTTTCCTGTTGCCCTTCAGGCCACAATTATTTGACCCCAAAACTTCTCTTCTCCAGGCTGAACAACCCAAATTCTCCCAGCCTTTCCCAAACCCTTCTTTAAGAGTGGATATCACAACCAGAACCTCCCCTGCCAAAATCTGAGCTCCCAACCACCCGGGCTACAGGAAAATCCCACCTTGGATGTGACTCAGTGGGATACGGGCACAGGATGTGGATTGGCTCGGGACACAAATCTGTGTTCCCACCTCAAGAGCCCTTAAAATATCATCCCTATTTGTGTGTGGGATTTCTCCTCTGAGAAATGTCCCAGGTTCTGCCCCTTCGGATCTCTCCCTTCTTTCCTTCCTCATTTCCAAGATCCCATCTGGGAGGCGGGAGCGATTAGGAGTAATTAGCTCGGTCACCGAGCCCCTCATTAGCACTTCTGTGGGGTGGGAAACAGCCTGAGCAGCTTCTGGAAAATAACTTCACCCGTATCCTGCCTGAATCATCCTCCCAGATTCCAAATGCCAGGCTGCTGGCATCGAAGGAATGAGATAATGATGCCCTGGGTGTCTCGGAAAGGAGGAATTCCATAGGACAACGGGAAAGGTGCTGAATTCCAAGCGGGGTGTTTGGATCAGGCTTCATCAGCTCCTATTTTATACCCCAAACCTGACATTTTCCTTCAATAAAACTGATAAAGGGAGGGCAAGAAATGCAACTCCCCCAATGAAATCTCTGCAGAAGGAGGAAAACAGGAAGCATTTCTTGGAAATCCCTCGTCCCCCTCATTCCCATAATTGCCCAGTGAGGAACTCCTGGGTTTTTCTCTCTAGTCAGGCATTTTCCCTGGGTTAGAAATCCACTATGGAAGTGCCAGCTGATGAAGTTTACAAGCGGCGTGAGGGCTGAGTTGCTGTGGAATTACCCCGCATTTGCTCTCGAGCGTTGCTGTCTTCAACTCTGATCCTGCAGGATCTGGTGGGCAGCAGGAGCAGCCAGAAAAATAAAAATAAAATTCAAAAAAGAAGGAGTTATCCTGGTATTTGGTGGCTCAATTCCAACATAAATCCTGCTCAGCAGAGCTGGAATGCTGCAGGACTCCGGGGCAGAGTGAAAATCCCCTGGTTTTCACATCCAAACACCCCAAACCACCAAAGTTTCCCATCCTCAGCTTGAAACCTCTGAGGTTTTGCAGCCAGGAACGGCACAATTGACAAATGGGAATTCCAAGCAGGAGCTGCTGTGGGAAGACAGGCCAGGAAAGGGAAAAACGGAGTATTTCCAACCGGAGAATTGTGCAAAGGCTTTGCTGCTGAAGACAGGGCTGATATTTGCTGTTGCCCTGACCAAAAACTCGCTCCTTTAAAACAATTCAGTGGTGTTGAGCCGGGGGCAAAACAAAGTCCAAAATTCCCAATTTTTTTCCAGACCAGCTTTTTCCCAATGGATTTTTCACTGAATGGGGCTTTCTACGGACGGAGGCATCATTAAAATGCGAATTTGCTGTTCCCTCCTCAGTTTTTCATCACGGAATGGGCCGGGCTGGGAGGACCCCAGTGGGTCACTGGTGTCACTTCCCTGCTCCAGAAGGAGCACAGGGCACAGGATCGTGTCCATGTGGCTCTGGAATATCCCGTGAGGAGACTCCCCAGCCTCCCTGGGATCTGTCCAGGGCTCAGGCACTGCCCAGGGAAGAAGTTTTCCCTCATTTCCAGGGGGAATTGCTGGGATCAGTCCCTGCCCGTCCCTCGGGTGCCATTGCTGGGGCCTGCACACAGGGACACACGAAGTCCCCTCCATGTCCCCTCCATGTCCCCTCAACGTCCCCTCAACGTCCCCTCAATGTCCCCTGTCCCAGCCCCTCGGTGTGAGCAGCTCTCTTCTTAAACAAATCCAGCCCCGCCTCCTCCTACCAGAATTCCCGTTTGGAATTTCAGGTGGAGCAGCAGCATTTTGGGGGAGTTCCAACAGGCAGAGCTTTACAATTCCGGCCACGGGGATGCCACCAGCTCTGTCCCCGATAAACGGGCAAGAGCACACCTTTGATGCATTATTATGGGCTGCATCCATAGGAAAAATGACGTCAGGGATCCCCAAAGCGCCGTTAACCAACAAAAGGACCCCGAAATCCAAACCCAGCCTGATGCAGCGTCGGTGAAAGGAAAGAACCTTTTAATTAAGGACAGGGGAGGGGACGCTGATCCTGCAGCAGGAATGAGCCAAGAAATCCTTAATTTTCCTGGATTTCAACGCTCTCACGTCAGCGGGACATCAGCACATCATGGAGTGTCCCCAGCAAATAAAGGGATGCGAGCTCAGCCTTAATTCCTCGGCACAACGGTGGCCTTGGAATGATGTTCCTGGGAGAAAAGAGGGATGCTGGGCTGGGAAAGCAGCAGGATCCTTCGGATGTCTCCACGTCCTCCAAAGGCTCCCCACGGTGGGAGGGTCTGTTAGGTTTGACGTATTAGGGCCGTTATGGGACCAGAGCAGCTCGGGTTTGGCCTTAATGAGACCTTTTAAATGAAAAACAAATGCTCAGACTCCCATTTTCTGTCACAGAAGGTGGGAAAAGCCCCATCAATCATCATTTTTGGGCTGCAGAAGAGGATTTCGTCCTTCCCCAGCTGGAGTTTTAGGGGTCTCCAGCATCAGGAAACGCCGCTGGTTTTATTTACGCTCTCAAATAATAGCGGGGCTTTGGGGAACTGGGCCATTTTTCAACAACTCTTTGCAAATCTGAGGCTCCCACAAATCAATTTTGTGCAGATCCTGGGCGGGGAGGCACAAGAAGAGCCCCATTTCCTCCACCTTTGAATGATTTTCTCCCCAAAGATTTGGGATCTGCATCCTCAGCACCCTCCCCTCCTCGCTCTGGGGTCGTGTTTTGGGGCTGGGAGGTTTTTCAGGTCACAGAATATTGTTGGGCTTTTGGTTTTGAATCCCTGGTTTTGATTTGAGCTGGTGGGAAGTGGGGAGTGGCCCAGATCAGCCCCCCAATGGTTCTGCAGCTTTGAGATGCGCAGGTCTTTGGGAATTTTGGACTGGGAATTGCCTTTCTCTTCTTCGTTAAAAGCTTTATCCTGGATTCTTTTGGCTTTTGGTTGGGTTTTTGTTGTTGTTGTTTTGTTTTGGGGTTTTTTCATTTGATTTGAATTTTTTTTGGTTTTTAAAAGTTGGGGCTTTTTGTTTGTTTGTTTATTTGTTGTTTTTTGTTTGTTTTTTGGGGAGGAGGTTTGTTTGGTTGTTTTTGGCTTTTTTGTTTTGTTTTGGGTCTTTTTGTTGTTGTCGTTGGTTTTGTTTTTGTTTTGTTTTTTTGTTAACAGCTGATTTTTTTCCCCATCTTGAAAAGCACCAAGGGGACAACGATCCAGAGAATTCCTGGAGAAAACGGGCATTTTTGTGGACTTGTCTTTCTCCTGCTGAGCTAGTGGCACATTCGGAGCAGAACAAAACCCATGGAAGTGAAAGGCTGGGATCTGGGAAGGAGCAGGAAGGCAGAGACCACGTTTGGGCATTGTCCCCTCTTCTGTCCCCACCTCAATGACCCTGATTTTCCCGGTGCCTCAAAGCCACCTTTGGAGATTTTGAGGTGGATTCCTCAGGAGGGAAAATGCTGAAATATTTCCAGAAGAGGCTCCAATTAGGCTTTCAAACCTAAAAAACAAAAAGTCAGTTTTCAAAACAGAGATTAAACAAATATCACATAACCCAGGAATACGCAGGGCTCCATTCCAGGGGCTCTGCACGGGCACTCCGGTGTGGGACTGACAGGGAAAGCCAGCACCGGGAAAGGGATTCAGGAGAATTCCAGGTGAAATGTTGGTCCCACCCATCCCCAGCCTGGATTTGTGTCCTGAGACTGTGGGATCTCAATGTATCAGCCCCCACCTTTCCTAATCCCTGGATTAGGTGTTCCCATTGCCGGGAGGAGCAAGCACAGCCCGAGGCTCCCATGGGCACAGGAGCACCTGTGAAATTCCCAAGGATTTGTGTGGGCAGAGCTGCCCCGGGCTCTGGGACAGCTTTGGCAGTGATCCCGCTCCGTGGGGAGCTTCCATCCCCAATCCCACATGGATGGGCCATCCCTGCTTTCCCCCACCGGGAATGGGGTTTGCTGTGCTCTGTGGGGAGCTTCCATCCCCAATCCCACATCCTGGGCCATCCCTGCTTTCCCCCACTGGGAATGGGGTTTGCTGTGCTCTGTGGGGAGCTTCCATCCCCAATCCCACATCCTGGGCCATCCCTGCTTTCCCCCACTGGGAATGGGGTTTGCTGTGCTCTGTGGGGAGCTTCCATCCCCAATCCCAACATCCTGGGCCATCCCTGCTTTCCCCCACAGGGGTGCCAGGATGCCCAGGGGTGCCGGGCACTGCTGGGCACATCCCTGCCATAAGGGGTTTCTCCCTCGCTCCAGGGATTTGCTCCACTGGTGCCAGGGCAGGGGGAAGCTCTCCCTGCTGGCCCCATCGGTGTCCCAGGGGTGTCCCAGATTTCTGCCCCGTTCACTGATGGCTTTGGGGTTTTGCCCTGAGTGCTGCTGAGCAGATCCTATCCCTGACAGCAGCTCCCTATGATGCCATGAAGTTCTTTTAAACCCCTTTTATACCTTTTTACAGCTCCTGTATTCTCAGTGCTTTTTGCCTCCATTCTTGGCCTTGTTTGTCAAGCTGAGAGACTCAACATTTTAGAAGCTTCGTAGCCGGGGATCAGTGTGCCCCAGAGCCCAAGGTCCTCTCCAGAACACATTCTGTAAACTCAGATAGAACCATCCAGGGGAAGGCTCCTTGGGGAGGGGGGCTCACTCGAGCCTCTCCTTGGGGAATCTTTGATAGATCTGCTAATTAGTAACACCTATAATGATCTACCCGATCTATCGGGGTGGGCATTGCGGGGGGCACTGAGGTGCATTCGACCTGGACGTGTGCACCTAAGGATCCTTAAAATAAATCCCAAGGTAAAATCCCTTTTCCCTTCTAACCGTGTTTGACTCTTGAATTTAAGACCAAGAAAAGGCATCACGTAAATCTTTGTGAAGTTCCGTGGATCCCATAAACCCAGGAAAGGCTGCTCCCGGAAATCTTGGTGCAGCCCTCGGGGCGCAGCGAGCTGGATTTGTGCAAAACCCCAAACGCAAGCAGATGAAATCCGGCAGCAGCCCAGAGCAAAATCCTATTGCAATGCTGAGCACAAGAATGAGGCAACCCTGCCCTGGTGACTCCTGCCCCAGCTGCTTCCAGAAGTGTTTTCCCACCCTGTCCATAAAATTCCAATGTCTCTGGAGAACGCAGCAGCTTTGCTTCGGTTTTCATGGTTGTTAATAAGGATTTTTGCAGCAATTTCTTGGGGCCACTGTTACAGGTGATGTCCCAGAAGTGACGTCTGATTCCTTCACCTGAGGATATTCACCCTGCCCAGGTGATTCCCCACCTGCAGAACTGGGATCCAACATCCAAAGGACCTGGAGCTGCTGGAGAGAGTCCAGAGGAGGCCCCGGAGCTGCTCCAGGGCTGGGAGAGCTGGGGGTACTCAGCTGGAGAGGAGAAGGCTCCAGGGAGAGCTGCGAGCCCCTTGCAGGGCCTAAAGGGGCTCCAGGAGAGCTGCAGAGGGACTGGGGACAAGGGATTCAGGGCCAGGAGCCAGGGAATGGCTTCCCAGTGCCAGAGGGCAGGGCTGGATGGGATCTTGGGCAGGAATTGTTCCCTGGCAGGGTGGGCAGGGGCTGGCATGGAATTGCCAGAGCAGCTGGGGCTGCCCCTGGATCCCTGGCAGTGCCCAAGGCCAGGCTGGACATTGGGGCTGGGAGCAGCCTGGGACAGTGGGAGGTGTCCCTGCCCATGGCAGGGGTAGGGTGGGATGGGATGGGATTTAGGATCCATCCCAACCCAAACCATTCCATGAATGTTTTACTGGAAAAGTTCCCTCAGCTTATTTCACCCCCCAAACAGCTGTTCCAAGGATGCTGAGCTATCCCTGCATCCTCTTCCTGCAGTAAACAGGGAATTTCTCACTCTTCTGTTCCCCCTCAGCCTCCAGCAGTTCCTGGAGCACTCGCAGAGCCACCACAAATTTATGGGGCAGCCTCACATCATAAAACCTGTCCGGAATCTTCCTCTTTGAGCAGCTTTCAGACCACAAGAATTTGAAATCTCGCTGTGCTGGAGGCTCGGGCAGCTATCAGGGCTCCTTGTTTTTCCTTTTTAAAAGCTTGTTCTGAGTTACGGACATTTTTTGGCCAATTTAAATCGGGAGTTGAAGATAAAATTCCAGCCAAAATATGCTCTGCCTCTCCCTTCCCCGAAATAAGTTGGTTATTCCAAGGGAAAACGCTCCATGTTCAAAAAGAGGGGAATATTTTTTTCCCTGTCCCAGACTAAACTGGAATTCCGTGAGATTATTCCTACAGAAATTCCTGTTAAAGATGAATGTGGAGTGAGAAGAGAATCTCACAGAGGGTAAAACATATCCAGGATTTCACCACGGTGAGGGAAGAGTGTGTTGGAATCGCTCCTTTATGGAATATCTTTGCTCTGGAGGGTTTTCCAGGGATATTTCAATCAAATTTTTAGCAGGAATTTGATCACTTTGGGAAAAACACGGTAGCCGTGGATTGAGGGCTTGTGAGGGTTTTTTTTCCTCACTGATTTTTATCTGGATAAAAGGAATTGAGGACACACTGGAAGATGGAACAACTTGGAGAAAAGTGTCGGATAGGGAAGAGGACAAACAGTGCTCAGAGTGAAGAAAAAATTGTGTTAAAATTTTTAAAAATGGAAAGTTGGTTTCCCTGGATTTCCCGCTGTGCGGCTGTTGGTGAAGGCACATCGGGATAATTCCTGTTGTTGCGGAATTTGGGGAGCTCGAGGAAGCATTTTCTGCCAGGCCAGGTTCACACCTGGGCATCCTGGGAGCCTTGGGGTTGCTGGGACTTGGGGTGGCCGGGAAGGTCCCAAGGCAAAGCTTTCGCTGCTTCCCCATCCATGGAAGTGCTCGGAGGAAAGGCTGCACGGGAATTCCACAACCCCTTTTCCCAGGAAAACAAAGCTTTCCCTGTTTTGTCTCCCCTCAGCCGCTCTCAGAGCAATTTTCCCTGGGCTGGGATAAGTTGGGAAGCACTTCCAGGGGTTCTGTGCTAGGACACGTCCCACGGAGCGGGAGGTGGAGCAGAGCTTTGGGCGCACGGGGTCGGTGCTGGAAAATTGGATTCCCCGGATTTCCCGCTGGGGGGCTGTTGGTGAAGGTACATCCTGACAACTTTTCTTGCTGTGGAATTTTGGGAGCCAGGAAATAGGAGCAACAGCAAAGAAAATGTGGAGTATTTTCCTGACCAGGCCCTTTTTCTCCAGTGGGATTTCAACCCCTTCCTGTTGTGGTGACTTTGGATCTGTTGTGTCTGGATACCCTGGAGATGAAATGTTCCTTAGCTCCTCTCCTAGGAGGGAATCCTGGATTTGCTGTGAGATTATGGACTCTGCTCTCTCCTGGGAAGGCTCTGCTTCGCTTTCTGCAGCCACAGCTTGGCAGGGAGTGGTGCTGCTGAGGTTCCCCCAAATTCCCCATCCCAGAGAAGGATCTGGATTTATCCAGCACCCCCTGGAATTCCTGGAGGGAAGGCACAGCAGCAGCAGCTCCAGGAGTCCATTAAGACTCGTTTTTGGCAGATCAGCTGAAGAATGGAGATCCCGGGGCCTGCCCGCACTCTTTGCGGCGCTCACCCTGTGCTTTCCTCATCCCGAATAAAACAAACAATTCCCAATGTTAACCCAGCTCAGGTGTTTTCCTCTAAATCCATTTGGAGGCAGAGCAGACGAGCAGAAATCGGTATTTTCCCTCAGGGAATTTGAAAGGACCAATTCCACAAAATCACAAATTTTTGGGACCTTGTGCTGAGCTGGAGTGGCCCCCCAGGGACACCAGGTCTACCCAGGGAATCGCAAATTCAATTCTTGCTCCTCCTGCCTCAGCCAGGCTTTGGGAAGGGCTGTTCCCAACAAAAACGCTTCCCTGTGGCTCAAGCGTGGGCAGAACTCGCTGGGAGCCCCAGGCTGGCAGGGTGAAATCAGGATTTTTGCTGTGGGCAGGATGAGTTTCTCGCAGCTGGTTGTGAAATTCTTGGGCCAAGCCTGAGCAGCTCTGGCCTGGAGCAGAGAGTGGCGAGGGGTAAATGCGGATCCCAGCAGCTGGCTCAGCCTCGCTTCTCTCCTGCCAGCTTGGGGCAATTATAGCTGATTATAAAGAGCCTTTCGCTGAGCTGGAGCTCCAGGGAAAAGAGGGAATGTGCACAAAGAGGGATTAAAAATACCGGTTTGGGGTGAGCTTGCCCTGGTTGTGGAAGCAAAAAGCTCCCAAACGTGGCAGGAGTGGGCAGGAGGTGCCAACACACCAGCTGCCCGAGGTGCCACGAGGAGCTGGGGCTCAGCTCCCAGCGCTCTGCTCCTCCCGGAGTTAAACATATCCCTTACCTCAGATGCCCTTTGCAGGAGGCTGAATCATTTGCATTTTGATGCTCTGGCATTTTCTAAACCACCGAGACATCAGAATTTTTATCGCCTTCAACAACTGCGTTGCCAAGGGCAACGCTCGGGAATCTGTTCCCGAGCATCCAGCCCTGCCTGCAGCAGAGGGCGGTGTTTGAGTGGGAAAAATGCATATTTATAGAAAAATTATGGAAAAATCTCTCTGGAACCCTGGGCAAAATTCGGGGTCCGGGTCTCTCATGGCCGTGGGAATGGTACCAACCCCCCCCAATCCGTCTGCAAACTCCTTTGTGTGCTGCTCGTGGGTTGTAACTTTGGATAATCCCTGTCCCAAAGGATTTGGGATTTAAAAACCCTCCTCCTCACGCATCGCTGCCGTCCTCCTGGATCCCAGCCTTCCCTGGCTCCGATTCCTGGGATCTGCTCTGCTCTGAGAGGAAAACTCCACAAGCAAGCACCGTTCAATATTTGCTGTGGTTGTTTCCAAGAGAGAAGTGGAACACTCAAAGCCTTGACTTCCATTTCCCGGGATGAACTTCCCCAGTCCAGGTCATCCGTGCTCCGATGGTTTCCTGTCAGCACAGACAGAAAAGTGATTTAATTTTTAGTGTCCCTTTGAACTTCTAGAAGTGAGAATGAGTCAATTGTGCTGCGCTGGGGGAATCCCTGAGTCCTGCTCTGGCTCTGGCCAACCTTTGGGGAAACCTGGACATCTTTATGCTCTTTAATTCCCATCATTTCCATATGGATGGGGCTGATTCTTCCTGATGTTTAAGGATTTTTTTGGTGGAGAGAAGCGGGGTGGTGCCCACGAGGGTTGGTGGAGGCTCTGTTGATATTTCTCCACCGTCTCTCCCTTCTCCCTGGGAAGGGAAAAAGAAGCCAGACTTAAATTCGATGTTTCTGCATTGAACAGGAAACTCTGTGACAAATCAGACGAGAAAATAACACGTTGCAAGAAATAGTGCAGCCACTGGTGGGCTGCTGCTGTCCCTATTTAACTTCTCAGCAATTCTTCTGGGTTTTTTTTTGCCTTTTTGGCTGGGCTTTGTAAAGGGAAAAGAAAATGTTTGGCCTTTTCCAGAGGAAAAGCAGAGGGAGAGAGCAGCCCAAGGCTCGGTGCAAACCTCCCCTGGTCCCACAGCCACTTCAGGGTGGGTTTTAGGGACAATTAATTACCTGAGATCTCTAATAAGAGGCAAGGCTCAGCCTGATGTGCAGCTCTCAGGCCGTGTTCCAGCTGGGGACTGGTGTGGGGGAACTCACCTGGATTTTGGGGCATCATTTCAGCACCAACCCCGCCCCTGCTCCAAACCCAGGGATGGGCCCCTCAGAGAGCACCCACAGGTTCTGCCTTGGGACTTTTCCAACCCCAACCCTTTTCCAGCCCTAACCCACTTCAGGCTGTGTTTTATGGACACTTAATTACACCAAATCTCTTAAGAAGAGATGAGGCTCAGCCTCCTCCACCTGATGTGCAGCTCTCAGGCCGTGTTCCAGCTGGGGACTGGCGTGGGGGAGCTCACCTGGATTTTGGGGCATCATTTCAGCACCAACCCCGCTCCTGCCCCAAACCCAGGGATGGGCCCCTCAGAGAGCACCCACAGGTTCTGCCTTGGGACTTTTCCAGAGGAAAAACAGCAGGAGAGAGCATCCCAAGGCTCGGTGCAAACCTCCCTTTGTCCCACAGCCACTTCAGGCTGGGTTTTAGGGACAATTAATTACCTGAGATCTCTTAATAAGAGGGAAGACTCAGCCTCCTCCACCTGAGGTGCAGCTCCCGGGCCGTGTTTCAGCCGGGCACTGCTGCTGGCTGATGTGGGGGAGCTCACCTGGATTTTGGGGCACCATTTCAGCACCAACCCTGCCCTGCCCTGCCCCGAACCCACGGGAGAGCCCCCCGAGGTCCTGCCCTGGGACCACGAGCGGCACTCGCCGGTTGTTGCTCTCACCTGGCCCAGCCACATGAGCTCGGGATCGATTTTTTGCTGAGTAAACACCTTAAATAACTCCCTGAAGTGCTTCTGTGGTGTTTGGGGTTTAAATAAACTCCCCTGGGTGAGAGGGCAGGAGCTGGTGGGTGGTGAAACGGTGCCAGGAAAACCAAAGCCTCCTTAGAATAAGGAGGGGGAAGAACATCAGGGAGAAAAGGGAATAAAAGCAGGAATTAAAGCCCGGGATGGTCTATAAACAGCAATAAATTCAGAGCAGAGGGTCGGGGCTTCTTGCTGGTTTGGATTTGATGCTCTTTGGGGGAGATGGGACCATATTTTGATAGGTTTTATGACTTTTTTATTACTGTTTTTTAAATCACTGCTGCTGCAAGGGAGATCTTTTATAGATACTGATTTATTTTATATATGTGTATATTTCATATATATTGATGTATTTTATATATATTGATGTCTTTTATATATATTGATGTCTTTTTTATCTATTTATATATTTTATATATATGTGTACATTTTATATATATTTTATTTTATATTTTTTATTTTATATATATTATATATTACATATTACATATTATATATTATATATTACATATTTATATATAAAATATAATTATATTAAAATATATAAATTATATATATTATATATGTATAATTTTATATATATTGATATATTTTGTATATTTCTATACCTTTTATATATATGTATTTTATATATGTTGGTATATTTTTATATTTGATAGTATATATATATTATATATTATGTAATTGTCTGTTTTATATATTGATATATTTTATATCTATTTCTATATTACCTATTTTTAATTTTTATCTATTTATGTATTATAGGCATATTTCTATATTTTTATTATTGATCTGTTTTATATCTATTGATATATTTTATATATATTTATATCTTTTATACATCCAGAGCTGTCAGCTCTTGGTCCTGGGCCACCAAGGGATGGCCCTGCTGGAGCAGTGACACACTGGGGTCCCTTCCAGCCTGACCTATTCCATGATCCCGAGAAATCCAGGGCAATTCCAGAGGGGTTTCACCCCTTCCAGCCCGGCCAGCACCCCTCCACCCCAGCCCTGGCAGCGCCAGCTCGGATCTCCCACCCTCTGGAGGAGTGTCCCACCAGCAGGACTGAAATCCACATTTCCCCGAGAGTTGGAAATGATTTTAAAGAGGTTTTCTCACAGATTTTGTGGGGTCGAGCTCCTCTCTGGGTGAGCAGGTGGAGGAATGCATTAACTCATCCCAAGGAAGCCGAGCTGTCAGCATTGATCCGAGCAGGCAGAGCATGGAAATGTTGTTTTTTCCCCCATTTTAAATCTCTCAGCTCAACACAAAAGTTGCAAATCTGGCAGCGGAGCAGACGGAGGGAGGAGGAATTCGAGTTAAAAAGGCAATTTTCCCACCATCCAATTCCCCCCACTCTGTGTTTAAATGCTGGATTTGCTGCCGAGCACACAAAGAAATGATTTAAACCACAAAATAAATAACGAGAATTGCCAAACCCTCCGGGTTTCGCCGTTTGCTCAACAGATGCTCCAGGTAACCTCATTTAGCGGCTGGAAAGGGTGGAAAGGATGAATGCAGCTGCAGATTTTGCACAGTGGGGCCACCAGAACACCCCAATTTCTGCTCACGGATATTCTAATCAGGGCCTTTGCCCCGGTCATTCAGCCACTCCGCTTTTCCGACCGCTCTTTATTCGTGGGGCAGCAGGAAAATTGGGCTTTGATTCAAACAGCAAGGGAATGCTGCAAGGAGGAATAAATCACCCAGGGTTTGCTCAACCCTTTCGCTGGTTCTGTAAAACTGCCTCGTTTTAAGGGTTTTTTTCTAAGATTTGAGGGGACTTTCCTGGGCTGAGCTCTGGGGTTTTGCTGCCACAACTCAAATTTCAGCCATCAGTTCCTCGCTTGCCCTGCTCCCCTGAGAGGATCACTCTAAAACCTCACTGATGATACTCAAAAAACCCCCCCAAAAGTCGAATTTCCTACACAAAGCTTGATTTTGAGCTGTTCAAATTAGACCTGGCTTTAATTCATTGGTTTTTGCACAGAGCTGGGGTTGCCTCACACTATTTAGAGTCTAATTAAATAGATATTGATTACGTTATATTTAATGGATAGGGTCTCCAGCGAAGGTGTGAACAGAAGGGACACGGCCAAAGAGACCTGGTGGGGTTTGCCTCCTGTAAAATCCTTTCCTGGGATTCTCCCATGGGATTTGGGGCAGCTGGAAAACCACCAAAAAATTGCCAAAAGTCACTGCTGGGGGTGTGTCATGAAATCTGAGAGTCTCCACTCGTGACCTGGGGCTGGCACAGCCTCCCATCAGCCAAAACCAGGGAGGTTCAGCCCAAAGTTTGTGGATTTTGCACTTAAATTGAATGATTTTATGGGGAAGGGAAGGGAAGGGAAGGGAAGGGAAGGGAAGGGAAGGGAAGGGAAGGGAAGGGAAGGGAAGGAAAGGAAAGGAAAGGAAAGGAAAGGAAAGGAAAGGAAAGGAAAGGAAAGGAAAGGAAAGGAAAGGAAAGGAAAGGAAAGGAAAGGAAAGGAAAGGAAAGGAAAGGAAAGGAAAGGAAAGGAAAGGAAAGGAAAGGGTTTTAGTGGGAGCTTGCATGGCTGGAAGAAGAGAAATCCAAATATTTATTAACACTTCCTCATTTAAAAGCGTTTTAGGAAGAAAAGGCAATAAATGAAGATGATAAAATAAACGAAGATGATAAAATAAATGAATATAAAATGATAAAGTTTAAAAATGATAAAATAGAAAAGATAAAATAAATGAAGATGATCAACCAGGACCTGGGAGGGTTTCATTTGTAGGGAAGGTCACCCCGAGGCCATCCCCCAAAAACATCTCTATCCTGACCTTCAGGGGCTGGAAAATGGGAATTCTGATCATTTCAGCTCTCCCAGACAGCAAAAGCACCCAAAATCCTCTTTATTTTTCGGCTCAGGGGCATCAGAGACCCTCAGGGAGCAGAAGCACTGGCAGGTGCCACCAGCACGGGCTGGCAGCTGGTGGCTCCTTGGTCATTTCAGGACAGGAGGGAGGAGAAAAAAATCACAGAGAAAAATCAAAGACAGAGAAAAACTCTCCCTGGGGACAGAGCTATGGAGCATCCAGGGAAAACATGGAACAACAGCACACCTTGGACACGGGGAAGTGAGGGGACATCAGGGAAACCCACCCCAGCCCTCAGCTGGGAGCTGGGCAAGGACTGGGCTCTGCTGTCCCCATGCCCCGGGACCAGGACATGGCAGCAGAGCAGGGCTGGATATAAAGAATATCGAACTATGTATAAAATATAGAAATATATATCTCTATATATATGATATAAAAAAATAGACAAAAATAGACAAAAATAGACAAAAAAATAATATATAATATATAATATATAATATATAACGTATATATATAATATATAACATATAGTATGTAATATATAACATATATAACATATAACATATAACATATAACATATAACATATAATATATAATATATAATATATAATATATAATATGTAATATGTAATATATGATATATGATACATGATATATGATATATGATATATGATATATGATATATGACATATAACATATAACATATAGTAAGTACATACAAATATATGTAATACATGTATATATAACATATAATATATAATGTGAATATATTTTATATATAAAACTATAAAATAAATATATCGTATATAATAGATATGAAATATATTCTATATAGTATATAATATAAATATATAGCAAATATATGCAAATATATATAATATATGAACACATATAATATATAATATATATGAAGATATATAAGATATAAGATATAATATGTAAGATACATATATATTTTAATATATATAATATATAAAAATATATATTTATATATTTTTGATATATACCTATATATAGTATATAAGTAGATATCAAAAATAAATTAATATATTAAATATATAACGTATAAATACATAAAAATACGTAATAAATATATTTATATATAAATATATATAAATATATATAAATATGTCTATAAAAGAACTCCCTCGCAGCAGCAGCTGTTTAAAAAATAGTGACAAAAAAGTGACAAATCCCTGTTGGAAAACGCTCCCGTCTCCCCCAAAGGAGCACAAAATTCCAACCAGCGGCAAAACCCGACCCTTCCCCGTGCCCCTGACCTTGGAGGCTTTTCCTGGCACATCCCGGTGAGGAGGCTCCAGCCCCTCTCCGCTCATTCCCGTGCTGCCCTGGGCTGCCAATTCCCAGGAAATGCTTTGGGCTGAGTTTTTTGCCTGTTTTTTTCTCTGTCCCGGGCATTTTCGGGCTGAGGTCACTGCAGGGTACTGTCCCCTCCTCCTGCTCTTCCTCCTCCTCTCCCTGCTCCCTCCTGCCCATCCTCACCAAATAAAAGGTACCAGATCCCGAGGTTTGTTTTTTTTAAAATTTTGTGACTTTTACGACTTTCCCAGCCATTCCCAGCTCCCCCAGGCACGTGGGGAATATCATCCTGCAGACAACCGGGATTTCTTTTCCCCTCCAACGCCGACCCTGTGAGGAACCAGAACCCAAAAGCGTTCCCTGCCTCGGCATTGGGAATTCCAGAGCATCATTCCCACCCCCAGCTCCTCTCCTGCTTTCCTCTGCTGATTTTGGCCCTTCTCCAGCCCCCTGGAGCATCCCCAGAGCTGGGAGGGGGCATCCTTTTATTTCCTGGGGTTTGTGGGGTTGTTCTTCCCCACCCAGGGGTTTTTATGGGGTTTCTGGGAACGAGCGGGTGCTGAGCCAGGGGAATTTGAGGGCTGAGCCCGTCCTTGTCGCCTGGGAGCAGCAGGACCCCGCAGTTTTCAGCCCCACTGAGGGCAGGAAGCAAAACCAGCCCCGTCAGCGCCGGCTTATCCCAAAATTCCCAGATGCCAGCAGCTTCCTGAGATATTCACAACCCCAAAATGCACGGAAAACAAACAAAAACGCTGACAGCCGGGCCCTGCTGATTTCACTGCTTCAAACAGTTCGGTTTTCCTTTTTTCCCTCCCCTCTCCCCAAAAGCCAAGAGCTGGATCTGCCTCGGCTCCTGAATCATCAGGAGCTTTGTTCCCCGCGGCAGCTGCAGGAATTGGGGCCGGGACGATCCTTTTTGAAAGTTTAATTTCGCCCATTTTGGAGCTTGAAAGGCTGGAATGGAGATCACAGAATCACAGGGAGGGTGAGGCTGGAAGGGACCGCAGAGAGGAATTAACTCGGGGATTCTCCTGCCCAGTGGGTCGGGATTTCAACCGGAATTTTCATATTTCTGATTGCATTTCCAAGCTGAAACTACTTTAAAAAAAAAAAAAAAAAATTCAGCTTTTCTTGCTCCTTGCCAGAGGGGACAGAACAGGTTCGGCACAGTGGGAAGGGGGAAATCACTGAGCTGGCTCCTTTGGGGTCAAATTAAATATTTGGGCAGTTCTAAATTAATCTGTGCCTTAATTTAGGCCTGTCCCAAGGACAGGACTTGAGAATGCCACCACTGAAGGACCAGCTGCAGCCCAGTGCCCATCATTATTAATAAATCGATAATTAATTTTTATTAATTAGTCCAAGAAATGTTTGGACAGCGCTGCCAGGGACGCCCAGGCTGGGATTGTTGGGGTGTCTGGGCAGGGCCTGGGGTTGGATCAGTGATCCCGGTGGGTCCCATTCCAGTCAGGATACCCTGTGATAATGGACAACACTGGGGAGAAAACTCGAATTGGGAAAGAACAACCTGGAATAGACGAGATAAAAAACTTTGGGCTGGCTTGGGTCGGGTGTTTTGTGTTTTGATTTACCTCGTGTTGATGAAACTCTCGATGAACTTGAAGATCATGAAAAAGAGAGAAGCCCAGGAAAAAATCCACAACTTCCCAGTTTAACACTTTAACAACTCAATAATTTCCCAATTTAACCATTTAACCACTTAAAATCTCACGATTTCACCATTTAACCCTTTCACCATTTCACCATTTAACCCATTTCAGCCACTTCAACAATTTCAGCCATTTCACCATTCCAAATTTCCCGCTTCCTGATTTCACGTGCCAGCCAGAATTCCCCACCTGGAACCCAGCAGCAGAAGGAAAAGCCCAGAAATCCGTGAATATTTTATAAAGCACTCAAAGCTCGCGGCGCTGAGCGCCACAGCAAAGCCTCCGAGGATCGGAGCGAATTCCTCTTTCCAGAGCAGATGTTGAAATAATTCAGGGAAGTAAAGCACAAACCTCGCTCTGCCCTCGGCTCTCTGCTGCTCCTCGGGGCCTGGCGGGAAGGAGTCACCTCAGAGGGATGCAGCAAAATTTATATGGGCAACAAATTGTATTTAAAGTGAGGGGAAATCCCTCTTTTTTTACATTCCCAAGCTCTGGACACCTTGATTTTGCCGTGCTGGTAAAACGGTGAGCACGGTGTGAGAGCAACTCCAGTGCGGGGAGAAAACTGAGGCTGGAAAGCTAAAAACGAAATATTCTGATGGCTTTAAAGAGAAAATATCTCCTGTGGCAGGAAAGACGGGATGGAAGTGGACGTGATGGTGCTAAAGGCCTTTCCCAATGTAACGATTCCAGGATTTTCTGGTTTGGAGAATTAAAAAATGGGAGATTTTCAGAATAAGCAGCGAAATGTGGGGTTATTTTTGGGCTCTGAAGGTCAGCCATTTTTTGCACCGATATTAAATGTAACATTTATACCGATATTAAATAGAACATTTATATTTTCTGTAATTAATTAGTTGTACCATTTACACCAATATTGAATATAAGATTTGCACTGATATTAAAGATAACATTTATACCAATATTAATGACACCATTTATATCAATATTCATTATACCACTTACACCAATATTAGTTGTAAGATTTATACCAACATTAAATGTAGCATTTACACCAATATGAATTATAGCATTTAAATGAATGTTAATTACACCATTTATACCAATATTTTACACCAACATTAAATATAAGACACCAATATTAAAGATAACATTTATACGAATATTAATGACACCATTTATATCAATATTTTACATAATTATTAAATAAAGCATTTACACCAATATTAATTATACCATTTACACCAATATTAATTCTATCATTTACACCAATATTAAAGCATTTACACCAATATTAATTATATCATTTACACCAATATTAAATAAAGCATTTACACCAATATTAATTATACCACTTGCACCAATATTAATTATATCATTTACACCACTATTAATTAAAGCAGGTACACCAATTTTAATTATAGCACTTACACCAATATTAATTAAAGCATTTACACCAATATCAAATAAAGCATTTACACCAGTATTACTAATACCACTTACACCAATATTAATTATATAATTTACACCAACATTAATTAAAGCCTTTACACCAATATTAATTATACCACTTGCACCAATATTAATTATATAATTTACACCAACATTAATTATATCATTTACACCAATATTAATTATACCACTTACACCAATATTAATTATATCATTTACACCAATATTAAATAAAGCATTTACACCAATATTAATTATAGCACTTACACCAATATTAATTATGTCATTTACACCAATATTAGATAAAGCATTTACACCAATATTAAAATACAAACAGAAAAATCTTGGTCGCCCAGACAATAAAATATAATAATTGTCACAGGGCTGGAATTTATTATTTTTGTTCCTCTGTCCATAGGAACGGTTTGAATAAGCTCTGAGTGTTCCTAAAATTTCCCTGCCTCTCTTCCCCCCATCCCAAAACCACGGCAGGAGCAGAATTTCCACTGGTTTTGCTCCGGGAGGGATTTTCTGGTTTAGCAACTTGGTTTTTGCAGAGAGAGGAAATTTCGAGCTCGTCCTCTTCTCCAAGGGTATCAGGAAAAATTCCTTCAGGAGGGCTTCACATTCCCGGCCTTTGCCACTTTTGGGGGATGATTTTTGGGGCACCTACACCATCCCGAAGGCGGTTTTCCCCTGGATTTTGAGCCTGCTCTGTGCACCGACAATTCCCGGGGCTTTGCACACCTGCTTTGGGTTTAGTTCCACCGGGAAGAGCAGAATCGGGGTTGTGAAACCCTGGTTTGCATGGGAAACTTTGCTGATCGGCCACGTTCAGCTCAAAAACCCATCAGAGGTACAAATCTGCATTTTAACCCTGCTTCTCACCTCCTACAAACCGTGTTTTACCTCTGTTTTCACCTTTTATAACCCACATTTTAACTCTATTTTCGCCTCTTACAAATCCACATTTTAACCCTGCTTTTCACCTCTTACAAGCCACATTCTAACTCTATTTTCACCTCTTACAAACCCCCATTTAACTCGCTTTTCACCTCTTACAAACCCATATTGTAACTGTTTTCACCTCTTACAAATCCACGTTTTAACCCTGCTTTTCACCTCTTACAAACCCATATTTAATTCTGCTTTTCACCTCTTCCAGGGCCACATTTTAACCCAGTTTTCACCTCTGCTGGAGGCACTTCCCAGCCCCTGCGATCCCACCACGTGCCGGGGCATGACAGAGCCTTGGGCTCCCCGCTCCTGCAATTCCAGGCAGCAAAAATCAGAAGGAACTCGGGGACTTTTAACTTCTCCTCCTGGATAGCCAGGTATATTTATTCCTTGAATAAATAGAAACATGCAGATTGAAACAAAACCCCCCAACCCCCCAAAAAAACCCCAACCCTAAAAGCCAAAAATTCTATGATTAAACCATGCTTGGTCACCGGTTGGATTTGGCTCTGTGAGCTGTTGGAATTGGGCAGGTAAATCCACAAATTTGGGCACATCCAGGTAAATCCACAAATTTGGGCAGGTCCATCCTGGGAGCTCCCTTTGCCTGGCCCTGTCCCCGCTCTGCCTCATCCCCTCGGTCCCAGAGCTGCCAACTCCCTCAGGTTTTGCTCCCAGCCGTCCTCACCTCAACCCCTCATTATTTGCCATCCTCAACTCCAAATTTTCCTCTTCCCCCACATGTGGAATTTTACTCTGGACAGGGGTGGAGGAGCAGGAGCTCTCCCAGCTGGGCCACCTCTCCCTGGTTTTGGCAGGGGGAAATTTTGCTGTTCAGCCATGAAACCCCTTCCTCTGACCCCTTAAACCCCTTCCTTCTACCCCTTCTACCCCTTCCTTCTACCCCTAAAACCCCTTCCTCTGACCCCTTAAACCCCTTCCTTCTACCCCTAAAACCCCTTCCTCTGACCCCTAAAACTCCTTCCTCTGACCCCTTAAACCCCTTCCTTCTACCCCTTAAACCCCTTCCTCTGACCCTTAAACCCCTTCCTTCTACCCCTTCTACCCCTTCCTTCTACCCCTTCTACCCCTTCCTCTGACCCCTTCTACCCCTTCCTTCTACCCCTTAAACCCCTTCCTCTGACCCTTAAAACCCCTTCCTCTGACCCCTTAAACCCCTTCCTCTGACCCCTTAAATCCCTTCCTCTGACCCCTAAAACTGCTTTTTTCTCTCTCGATTTCTCGCTTTCGCTCCATCCCTCTCCTTTTCCAGGTGAGGTGTCCCCACTCCAGGGTTGGTTCGATTTCCCTGCAAGCCCAGAACACCGAATCTCTCCGGGAGTTGCTCTTAATTCCCATTTCCCTGAGTTTAGGAGGGCTGCCTGCAAATATCCACGCAGGCTTTGAACGTTTCTCCTCTATTTTAACCCACAAAAAAAGATTAAAATGAAAAAAAAAAAAAAGAAAAAAATTTTAAAAATTTAATTTTTTTTTTAAATTTGAAAAAAATCGAGAAAAAAATTGGAAAATTTTAAAAAAATTAAAAATAATGAAATAATTAACAAAAAAAATCCTAATAAGCTGTGCTGGCAGCGCCGAAGCCTTCGACAGGATCATGTAGGGCTTTGTGCTGCCTTTGTGAGGCATAATTAGCACTTGGAATGTGCTCACATCAGATGGCGGCCGAGCGGGAGAATTCCTTTAACCCCTGAGCCTCCGCGCATCCCTGCGTGTCCTGGAATGACACCGCTGGGAAGCAGCCCGAGAATTCCCGGGGGATTGGAGGCTCCGAATGCAAAGCGCCGAGTCCGCGCTTTGCTCTCCGCGTGTGGAGCAGGTGGTGGCAAGAGCGGGTTTTGTTTTGATATTAATTTGAATATTTGAATAATTTTGTATTTTATATTTTACATTTTAATATTTTTATTTTTTATGTTTATATTTTAATACATTGAATGTTTTTATCATTTTTATATCTTTATTTTACATTTTTATGATTTTTATATTTTTATAATTTTTATATTTTTATAATTTTTATGCTTTTATTTTATTTTTTTTATTTTTCGTATTTTTTATTTTTATATTTTTATATTTTTTATTTTATATTTTATATTTTATATTTTATATTTTATATTTTTATGTTTTTATATTTTTAATGTTTATATTATATATTTTTTATATATATTTTCTATTTGAATTTTCTTATATATATTCTATATTATATTTTATTCTATTATATTTCATATTTTATACTTCATATTTTATATTTTATATATTATAGATAATATTATATATCATATATTATATATCATATATTACATATCATATATTATATATCATATATCATATATTATATATTATATCGCATATTTCATTTTTATATTTTATGTTTATATTTTATATTTTTTTATTGTTGTATTTTTAGATATTTTCTACTAATTCCAGCATTTAATCCCTTTTTTCCCAAGCCTTTGTGCCCATCTAAACATTTTCCCATTAATTCCAGTATGAAATCTCCATTTTTTAACATCTTTGTGCACATTTGGGGATGGCACAGGGAGTTTCAGTCCGGTGTGGGGGTGTCAGGATGGAAGCTGCTGCTCCTCTGCTGAATTCGGGATTTTCCTGACCAGAAAAAACCCCTCCGGACATTCCATTTCATTCCCTTCAGGCAGCAGCGTTTGAAGGTTGGAAATCAAACCCAATTCGCCCCAAATCCGCGAGCCAAGCGCAGCCCGGGCGGGCAGCACGGGGAAGGCTTTGGAATTCCCATGGGATTGCTCTGCCCCGTACAGGGCACGGCTCAGCCTTTGGCACATCCCTGGCACTCCTCGCTCACCACGAGGCATTCCCGGAAGGACCCGAACACTTCTGGGAATGCCAGAGCGGGATCCAGCCCCAAGCCGGCCCCGGCTGTCGGGGTTTCCTGGCTCTTGGGATTCCCTGGATGCGGCCGTTGGCTTTTCCTTGCTATGGAAGAGCCTTTGCTGTGTTCACGGAACAATCGTGGCGGCAATTCAGCCAAAAACTTCGAGTTTATTCCTTGGCCCAGACTCGGATCAGCCTCTGGAAGGCCTGGCTTTTCCGGGACGTGCCCAAATCCCAAGGAAGGATGGGATGAGAGGAGCAGGGTGTGATCCCAGCCAAGCTCCCGCTGGCCGCCCCTCCAGCTCGATCCATGAATCCAAAGGAACTCTGTTTTCCTCCGTCCCTCGGCCCAAACCTCGAGAGTGGAAATTTTGTTGGGAATGGAGCAGTGATTTTGGGAGTTTTTGTCTGGATTTGGAGTTTTTGTCTGGATTTGGAGTTTTTGTCTGGATTTGAGGAGTTTTTGTTGGGAATGGAGCAGTGATTTGGGATTTTTTTGTCTGGATTTGGAGTTTTTGTCTGGGTTTGGGGTTTTTGTTGGGAATGGAGCAGTGATTTGGGGAGGTTTTGTCTGGATTTGGAGTTTTTGTCTGGATTTGAGGAGTTTTTGTTGGGAATGGAGCAGTGATTTGGGATTTTTTGTCTGGATTTGGAGCTTTTGTCTGGGTTTGGGGTTTTTGTTGGGAATGGAGCAGTGATTTGGGGAGGTTTTGTCTGGATTTGGAGTTTTGTCTGGATTTGGGGTTTTTGTCAGGAATGGAGCAATGATTTGGGATTTTTGTCTGGATTTGGAGTTTTTGTTGGGAATGGAGCAGTGATTTTGGGATTTTTTTGTCTGGATTTGGGGAGTTTTTGTCTGGATTTGGGGAGTTTTTGTCTGGATTGGAGCAGTGATTTGGGATTTTTGTCTGGATTTGGAGTTTTTGTTGGGAATGGAGCAGTGATTTGGGGAGTTTTTGTCTGGATTTGGAGTTTTTGTCTGGATTTGGAGTTTTGTTTGGGAATGGAGCAGTGATTTGCATAACTTCGCTTTCTTTGCTCTCACAAGTCCGAACAGATCCCTCCCCCCTTCTCTCTCCTTCGACATCTGTTCCTGGATTTCTTGTTTTGTCCCTCCCAAATTTCCAGGCTGTTGCACGAGGTCCTGGATCCTGCAGAAAACTGGGATCCCAGGAGTGGGACCTCATCCCACCAGCCCCGTCCAGGCTCCCAGCACTGATTTGGGGTCAGAATTTCTGCTGCTCCTTTTGATCTCGATTAATAATGACCAAAAATCGCGCTCGGGGGCCTCCTCCTTCCTCCCTCTTTGTTCTCCTCGTGGCTGTTGGAAAGTCGAGGTTCCCGGTGGAATGTCAGGGGTTATCTGGGATTTATTCCTTGCACAGGAGGAGGAGGAGGTTTCCGAAGGGAAGGGATGAGCCGAGCGTGGCCTGCCCTGGGATTTATGCAAATCTGAGTATTTTTATGCCAATTTCAAGTCAACCGCCTGGCTCGTTAGGGGAAGAGTGGCAAGGCTGGCTGCGAGCCAGAGCACAAGGCTCATTCCCGCCATTCCCACTTGGTTTTCAGGGATGGGGCTCCGATGGATGCGGGGCTGGGGGGAATCGCTGATTTAGGGATCCAGGCTGCTGCTCCCGGGCTGGGAGGTGAAACCCCAGGCTGGGGACAATTCCCTCATCCCACATTTCCCCCTCTGGAAGGTTCCTCTTGGTTCTGCCCCTCGGGATGTCCAGGATTTGATTCCTGTCTGGAATCTGCCTCTCCCAGCCCCACCCTGCCCTAATTATTCCTGGGCATCCCCCTTAGGAACTTTTCCTGTGTCCCATCCTTGTGACATCCATTGGGAAGGGGAACAGCCAAGAAATCCCGGGGTTGGGAGGTGAAACCCCAGGCTCGGGATGATTCCCACATCCCACTTTTCCCCCTCCGGAAGGTTTCTCTTGGCTCTGCCCCTCAGGATGTCCAGGACTCGCTCCTGGGCTGGGAGGTGAAACCCCAGGCTGGTGGAAAATTCCTGATTCCTTCATCCCACATTTCCCTCTGGAACGTTCCTCTTGGCTCATCCCTCAGGATGTCCAGGATTCACTTCCCGGCTGGAATTACCGCAGAGCTGGAAGAGCGGAGCTGCCTCTCCCAGCCCCACCCTGCCCCAATCATTCCTGGACATTCCCTTTTTCAGCTTTTCCTGTCTCCTGTCCTTGTGACATCCATCAGGAATGGGAACAGCCAAGAAATCCCAGGCACGCCACAGGAAGCCGCGGACGATGTGTGAAGCCGGAACCCCGCAGCTGCCTCGGGTGTGTGGGGAAAAAAACTTCCCATAAACATTTGGGGCTTCCAGTGAGACTTAAAAACAATAAAATAGAAATAACTCGAATCAAAATTCCTGCTGGAGGCCGGTGTTTCATTGGGAATTCTGGAATTCTCTTTCAACTCGGGGTTAGCGTCGGTTTTTTTTCAAAGAAGAGCTGTGGGAAGCTCTGGGGACGAGACCTGCTTGGGGCTGAAGGATTTAAAAAGGTTTTTTTAAGTGATCAGAGTTTCTGCAGCACTGGCAGGGACTGCTGGAATACACGGAATTTAAACCAGGAGAGAGCAGGGCTGGATGGGATCTTGGGCAGGAATTGTTCCCTGGCAGGGTGGGCAGGGGCTGGCAGGGAATTGCCAGAGCAGCTGGGGCTGCCCCTGGATCCCTGGCAGTGCCCAAGGCCAGGCTGGACATTGGGGCTGGAGCAGCCTGGCACAGTGGGAGGTGTCCCTGGGGGTGGAATAAATGGGATTTAAGATCCCTCCCAACCCAAACCATTCCGGGATTCCCTGATATTTGGATAGTTCCGGTTAAATCCCAGTAAACAAGGAAAGCTCTGATTTTATTTCCATTTTTTTTTGTCCCAAAGCCCTGATTCCAAACCTTTTGTCACTCTTGTTTTCCATGGAATATTTGGGGAGGTTTTTGTTTGTTTCGTTTGGATTTCTCCACCCAAAACCCAGCACAGGGAGAGGAATTCCAAAACTAGGAGAGTTTGCTGCAGCCAGAATTGGAAACACGAGGGGAAGGACGGACTCTGCCACCTCCCAAACCTCTGATTTAAACCTTCAGAGCCTTTTTTTCCCGAAAAATCTTCGAAAATTCCTGGGAATTGGGACCTCAGCTCCTCATTTCCACGGTGCTTTGATATCTGAATTCTTGAGGTATTTTGAAACCTCCTGTGAGGAGCTTCATGGGCATCTCGAGGCACATATTATTTATATTGAAATGTGTATTATTTATATTGACATATATATTATTTATATTGAAATTTATGTTGAAATTTATATAGAAATTCATATTATTTATATAGAAATGTATACAATTTATATAGAAATTTATACAATTTCTATTGAAATTCATATTATTTATACTGAAATTTCTATTGAAATTCATATTATTTATATAGAAATTTATATTATTTATACCGACATTTATATTATTTATATTGAAAATTTATATTGAAATTTATATAGAAATGTATATTATTTATATTTAAATCTATATTATTATTTTGAAATGTATATTATTCATATTCTTAATATTGAAATTTATATTGAAAATTATATTATATTTATATTTTTATTTATATTTGTATTTGTATTATATTCGTATTATTTATATTTATATTTATATTATTTATATGGAAAAATCAGATGTTGACCTGGGAGTTTCAGCTCACAAACTCCATTTACTGCACCTCGTGCTGGAGGTGCTTGGTTTTGTACCCAAAATATGCTTTGATAATTCACTTTTTGGGTCTTTCCAGCATTTTAAAATTTTATTTAGGTAAACAATGAAAAAACAAATATGATTTTTTAATAGAAATCCAACCAATTTCCAATTTCAGCTTGCCAGAAATTATTAAATAGCAAATGGAAGCTGTCCTGTGTCTTCGGGAAGAAATAAATAAAATAAATAAAGAAATGGATAAATCAGGGCTACAAACAGAACTTCTGAGAATCTGGGTTATAATTGCTGAGAGTCTTTTGCGTTCTCCAGGTAGCAAAAAACTCCCAAATTCCGGATTAATTAATTTATTCTCATCTCCCCAGCAGTTAAGGAGCATCAGGAATGAGACAAAAATCCATTTTTTAAATGGAAGTTCCCCATGGTTTTTCGCTCTGCTCAGAACCGTGGTGTTCATTCGGTTCCTGCTCCGAGTTTGGGATAAATTCGAGGGCAGGGAAGGGAATTCTTGCCCAAGTTTCGGGTCTGTGGGTCAAAATCCTGGGGTAGTGCTAACAAAGCGCAACAATCCCCCAAAAAACGGAGAGAAAAGGAAACAAATTCGATAATTTAGGGTTTGTCATGGAGGAAATGAGTTCCTGCATGGCCAAGGGAGACGGGATTTGGGAAGCAGAGGAGAGGTCTGAGCTGGAAATCCTTTGCCAGCCAGGATTGAGGTTTTTTTCCTGCTTTTCCCATATTTCAGGTGAGGCTCCTTTAGGTAGAAACCCAAAGTTTGGTCAAAGAATTCGGTAAAATCCCAAGGTTTTTCAGAAAATAATTTAGGGCCGCTTGGATGGGTCATGGAGGGGTGTTTGTGGCAATCCAGGAGCGATTTAAAGCTGGAATTTTATCAAATCCTTCATGGGATTTCATCAGAAAATTATCTCGGGGGCAGATTTCTGAGGTTCGGCCTGCTGGGGTTCAGCCCTGTCCCTCTCTCCCTCTTCCGTGAATTTTTGGGGATGAGTCCTGGGGGATATGAAGCTCATCCAATCCCTTGGTGAAATTTGGATTATCCTGATGTGGGGAAGGTGAAATCCCCAGCAGAGATATGGAAAACCTCAGGGAAAAAATCCTGAAGGAATTTTCCAAGCAGCAGCAGGAGCCAGTGGGGTGGGAGATGCTCCTGGAAGTTCTGGAATCAGGATGGGTCCTCCCTGAAGGTCCAGGATGGCAGGAGATGCTCCAGGAGTTCCTGGGAGCAGGATGGATTCTCCCGGAACATGGAGGATCATGGGAAATGCTCCAGGAATTCCTGGGAGCAGGATCATGGGAGATGCTCCAGGAATTCCTGGGAGGATGATGGATCCTCCTGGAACATGGAGGATCATAGGAGATGCTCCAGGAATTCCTGGGAGATGCTCCAGGAATTCCTGGGAGCAGGATGGATTTTCCCAGAACATGCAGGATCATGGGAGATGCTCCAGGAATTCCTGGGAGCAGGATGGGTCCTTCCAGCATTTCCTTCCAGCCCCAGTTCTCTCCTTCCTGAGCCAGCCGGGGCTTGGAGGAGCTTTCAGAGGGAAGTGCTGGGATGCCACAGGCAGAAAATTCCTGGTGCTCCAGCCCGCTCAGCTCCTGCAATTCCACAGGAAAATTCCTGGTGCTGGACCTCCATCCCACTCAGCTCTCCCTCTGCCCCATCCATCCCTCGGCCCAGCTGGGATCAGGGCTTCCCTCCTCCTCCCCCTTTTCCCGGCAGGAAAACCTTCCCTGCTGCTCCTTTGTGCCGCTGGCAGCAGCTGCAGCTGGTTCCTGTCTTTCCCATGAAATATTCCTGGTTTTCCAGAGATGGGGGATTGCTTTTAGGGAAGGGGTTAAATTAAAACCAGGCTCAGTCCTTTCCCTCACTCCACATTTCCTCGCTGCACCCTTTGGAAACCAACTCCTGGGCATGGCTGGAATGCTGTTTTCTGGGATAATCTGGATGCAGTGCAGGGAAGCTGATCCCATTAAAGCAAATCCAGCTGCCAGGAGCCCTTGGAATTGTGCCAGGCCCCGGGCAGGACAGCCCTGGGCTGGTTCTGCTGCACCTCATAAACCCCTGATCCCACATCCCCACCTTCCATCCCGCATTTCGGAGCATTCCCGTCGTATTCCTGGCCACGGGGAGGGAGGAGGGGGGAAAATATTCCAGTGGGAAATGGAAGGAAACTCAATTCCATCCTGCCTGGGCTGGGAGTGGAAATGAAATCGAGATTTCCCTGGGTGGAAGGAGAAGCTGTGAGTGTGCAGCTCTTTGCCTCGGCTTTCCCACCCCTTCTCCTGCCTGGAATCATCCCAAGGCAGGACAGGACACTTTGCATTCCCGTTTTTGTAGGGAAAGCCGGCTTTCTGGGATTTTTGAGGCTCTGTAATTGCCGGCTTGGTGGTGAGGGGCTGCTGGGTTATAATTAAGAGCTGAATTTTTGGGGTGAGGGGAGGGAAGAAAAATAATCCAGCGGTAGCTGGGACAGCCGGGAACGCCTGGAATTCATCACTGGAAGTGCCAGGAAATGGGGCTGGACAACTCCTGGGTGTGCCCTGCAGTCCTGGGCCTTATCTCTGGCTGGAAGAGAGATAAGGGTGGTGGAAGAGATAAGTGGTGTCCCTAAAACCCTTCAGGGCACCGGGACGTTTCTTTTTCCCGGTAGAAATGGGAATTTGGGTTGATTCCAGAAAATTCCTGGCTGCTGGGAGGGTGACAACTGAAGGCCTCCAAACCCTGCTGACCAAATCAATATCCAGGAATGATTCCATCTTTTTATTTTTTCCCAAAAACCCTTAAATTGATGACAGGATAAAGCATTACCACCAACTCTATAATGAGGAGCAAAAATGTCACAGAATCCCACACTGGTTTGGGTTGGGAAGGACCTGAAATCCTCTCCCATTCCAACCCTTCCATGGGCAGGGACACCTCCCACTATCCCGGATTGCTCCAATTAATTGGAGCAATTGGATGGAGAACTTCCCACCAGGCAGACTTTGGTGACGTTGCCTAATAATGTGACTTTCAAAAATAAGAAATTAAAACCAACATAACGAGGCATTCCTAAAGTTCATGAGCAAAAAAGGGAGGGATCATTACGGCCCCACTCCTGAGGGAGAGGCTCCCAGCGTGAGGAAAAGAGAGAATGCTGCGTTCCTTCTCTCACACCTCCCGGCAAATTAAAGCTTGGGAGATTTCTGAGCTTCTGGGAGCACAAAGAGGCTAAAAAATGGTAATTCCAGCTAAGGAGAAACGCAGCAGGTTGGAAATGAAAACGCTTCCTGTGTGGTTTGCACGGAACCTGGAACTTTGTTCCTCCTGGCATCCGTAAAACCCGAAGCTCTCGTTCCCGGGTTTAAACAGCAAGATTATGAAATGGAGTATTTTAATTAAGTTTTTCTCCTAAATGGGGAATTTCTGGGTTTTCTTGAGGTAAAAGCAAGGCAGGGCCTGATCTTCACCTCCCTGGGCTGGTTCCTGCCTTGTCCTGGGAAATCCTGGTGTGGATTTGGGGAATAAGGTTCAAACCACGCCTGTGGCCTCATTCCTCATCTTTCCTTGGGATCCCACCTTGGGTTTGGGTTCCTGCGTTGCTGGGAAGCCTCAATTTGTCCTCAGACACCAAAAACCACAGAAATTCCAACGGTTTCCATGAGTGTTTTAAAAGGGACCGAGGAATTTTTAACACTATTCATTTTTAATTCTACTTTTTCTGTTAATTCGATGAATGCCTCTGTTAAGGTTTGGTCCGCTCCATCCTGCTGTGGCAGGTTCTCCCAGCCAAACCTCTTCCAAGTGCCCCAAAAATTCCAAATTTGATGCCCCAAATTCCCTGGAAGTGCTGCCAGAAGGCAGAGTTTGGAACAGGATCTTTGCTGATGTTCACATCTCCCTGTGGTGCAGTCACATTTCGTGTCCCGAGGCCACGCTCCGACCTGGAGGCTTCTCCATGGAAAAAAAAAACCTTCCAGGTTTGGGTTCAAAAAGAGGGCAGGGAAAAAGCTCTGAGCAGCCGATCCTGGTTTTTCTATCCAAAAATGGTTGGAATTTTGGGAAATTGGACACAATGCAGGTTGAAAGAAGGATTTGAGACGAAGTCTGAGGGAGATTTTGCACCGTCCTGAGGAATCAAACATCGGCAGCAGCTCTGTTAGCCCAGGCTTGATGGTGGTGGACCTCAGACAGGGATTCCTGGGAGAAATTCCCCTCAAAGTTCCTTAAAAACTTCAGAAATTCATCATTCCTGCAGGCTGGGGATGGGTTTTATTCCCTTTTTTTAAGATTCCAGCTCAGGTTTAAGGTCAGCTTTCCCTTAGAGGAAGAAAGAGACCAAACCCAAGGGGGGATCCCAAGGAAGGAACCCAAATCCCAAAGTGGGATCCCAAGGAAGGAAACCCAAACCCAAGGGGGGATCCTGAGAGAGGAACCCCAAACCCAAAGGGGGATCCCAAGGAAAGAACCCCAAACCCAAAGGAGGATCCCAAGGAAGGAACCCAAGCCCAAAGGAGGATCCCAAGGAAGGAACCCAAGCCCAAAGGGGGATCCCAAGGAAGGAACCCAAGCCCAAAGGGGGGTCCCAAGGAAGGAACCCAACCCCAAGGGGGGATCCCGAGGAAGGAACCCAACCCTGTTTTATGGAAGATGATTTTTCCCTCTGGTTTCCAGTAAAACCCCCCAGTTTTGTGCCATTTTGGGGAAGATTTCGAGCTGTGTCTGTGTGCCTGGGTGCTTCCCACCCCGTGCCACTCTTCAGTTGGCTGAAGCTGATTTATCCGCAGAAAAGAGGCAAATGAAATATTTGACATTTATTTTGAAATATAAATATAAATATAAAAAGATAAAAATAAAAATAAGAATAAAAATAAAAATAATAAAAATAAAAATATTTTAAAAATAAAAATAAAAATAACTTTAAAATATTTTAAAAATTTAAAATAATACAAATACAAATACAAATACAAATACAAATACAAATATAGATATAGATATAATTATAAATATAAATATGGATATAAATATTAATATTAATATAAAATAAGAATTAAAATAAAAATAAGAATTAAAATAAAAATGAAAATAAAAATAAAAATAAAATAGAATATAAACTTAAACACAAACATAAATATAAACATAAATATAAATACAAATCCCACCAATCCCCAACTCCCTTACACCATTTTAAAACCCACCTGTGGGATCCCCCCGATGCCAACACCGGCAGCTCTCTGCTTTAGCAGCTCGACCTTCCCAGGCCCAAAAATTGGGAATTCACTGCACAATTTCCCATTCCTTTGTCCAGAGCTCGGGGGTTTTTTGCCCCAAGCCAAACTCCACGTCTGAAATCCTCTTGTCAGCCCTGCTACCTCGAGGCTGTCCCCATCTGCTGTCTCCAGCAGGGCCGAGAGAAGCGAGCTTGCCTCCTGATTCCTTTCCCATTTCAATGACAAACTTCCCACAAATCCGTCCCAAATCCATCCAGTGCCTCCTTTTCTCCTTGTTTTTTCCATGCCTCCTTTTTCCCTTGGTTTTCTTTGCCCTCAGCTGCTCCAAGGATTCTCCTTGGGGTCAGTGACACATCCTGAGCATGCTCAGGGTAGCGCTGATTTCAGCTGCAGGGAGAAGCAGAAATCTTCCATCTTCTAAGGAATTTTTTCCCAAGCATAGTCCCGGAGGTGATGATCTTGCAAAGGGGTGCTTACAGCTTCCTCTGTGACCTAACAGGACCTATCAGTGGCCAGTTTGAATATGGACAATTCTTTGAACCACTTAAAGTTGTGACCACCGCTGTGATCCACACGTAAGAATAGGAAACTCCGAGGCAGAGTCTCTCTGTCTCGTTTCTGGTGCTGGGACAGGTGGCTGCGGGCCCCATGTGGGGGCCAGTGGGCCTGGCCCAGGCCCTGCTCAGGCCAGGCCGGGCCGGGCCACGGCCATCCTGGAGCCGATGGGCCCTGTTCCACCTGCGGAACCCCCCCACAGCCCTGCTCTGTGCAGCCGGAGCGGCTCGGCTCCACCATCGCCAGTGCGGCCAAGATTCAGCTGAAGCGGCAGTGCTGTCCGGCAAAGATCATGTGACCAACAGCGATAAGCGAAATTCCAGCTGCAAGGCCGAGGTGAGAGTAACCCTTTTAGCGCTGTGAAGAGCTGAAAACCTGAGGGAAGAGAAAGAGGAGATGCTTAAAGCTGAAATTCTGTTGTGAAGCTATGATATATCAGAGTATCCCGTTGTAATTTCATGAAGATATGGGGGGTGGAGTGTTCAACTCGTGAGCAAAAGCACCTGCGCTGAGATAGGCAGATGCTGACGCAGCTGTAATTTCATGAGAAGTTTGGACAGGGAGAGATGAACCAGATGAGGACTTTTGCTCCAAATGGGAAAGGAGAAACCTCAGTTCCTAGAGATGCTCCCAGAGATAGTCCTAGAGATGAAGATGAGGAGGACCCTTTGCTCCCAGGGAAGGCGAAGGGCCTCTGTTCTTAGAGATGAAATGCTCCCAGAGATGGGTGAAGAGAACTTTTGTTTCTGAACGGCTCAACCTTAAAATTGTACCCCAAAAAACTTCAAGAGCGGACCCTCGAAAGCAGTTGCGGGAAAAGCTGCAAGTCGGGGGAAGGACTCACATGCGAGCAGAGAGACTCCTCTTCCTGAATGGACTGAACAATATTTGGAAGTGGGTGCCTGTCTCGTTGTGATGATGTTTTCATAGCACGAGCAAGAAGAGACTTCTCTTTCTAAATGGACTGAACAAGGTTATTATGGAAGTGGTAACAGACTGAACATCTTAAGGGTTGTCTTTTCACATTGTCAGTGGGAGAAGGGAGGAAGGTGGGGGGAGGAGAAGAGTTCTGAAGGTGTGGTATGATTTTTTCCCTCTTTTAGGTCTGTTAATAAACTTCTTTATCTTCTTTCAAGTTTGGTGCCTGCTTTGTGTTTCTCTTAATTCTTATCTCACAGAAGATAAACAGTAATGAGTATTTTGGACCAAACCACTACATCGTCCCACCCCAACACCCACCACGAGAAGGTTTTGGGTCTCGGCCCTGCTGGAAGACGACGGGAGGACTTCGCAGAGCTCCTTTGCTTTTCACAGATTTCCCACTTTTTTTCCACTTCGAACATTTCCAGGGATGAGGAAGAGAAGAGCAAAGAGATCCCAAAGTTTCCCATCCTCATGGAGAGGCTCTGCCAGCTCCGGGATGGGAGGATGGGGCTGTGCCTCTGCTCCAGCACCACCAAAAAGGGATTTTCCTGCGGTTTTGGGTCGTTTTCCTGCATTTTTGGGTTGTTTTCCTGCATTTTTTGAGTCATTTTCCTGCAACTTTTTTTGGGTGATTCTCCTGCATCTTTTCTAGGTGCTTTTCCTGCATTTTTGGGTTGTTTTTCTTAATTTTTGGGGTCATTTTCCTTGATTTTTGGGTAATTTTCCTGCATTTTTGGGGTCATTTTCCTTCTTTTTTTGGGATATTTCCCTGCATTTTTTGGGCCATTTCCCTGCATTTTTTGGGACATTTTCCTGCATCTTCTGGGTCATTTTCCTTCATTTTTGGGACATTTTCCTGCATCTTTTTTTGGGACATTTTTCTTCATTTTTGGGTTGTTTTCCTCCATTTTTTGGGACATTTTCCTTCATTTTTTGGGTCATTTCCCTGCATTTTTTGGGTCATTTTCTTTCATTTTTTGGGACATTTTCCTTCATTTTTTGGGTCATTTCCCTGCATTTTTTGGGTCATTTTCTTTCATTTTTTGTAATTTTTCTTCATTTTTTGGGTAATTTCCCTGCATTTTTGGGGTCATTTTCCTGCATCTTTTTGGGGTCATTTTCCTGCATTTTTTGGGACATTTTCCTGCATTTTTTGGGGTTGTTTTCCTCCATCTCTTCTGGGTCATTTTCCTGCATTTTTGGGTCTTTTTTCTTCATTTTTGGGTCATTTTCCCCATCCCCAGCTGGAGCTGCTGCTGTCCCCACTGCTGGAAGGACGCCGTGGTGCAGGGACATCCCGGGCAGGTGACAGGGATCAGCTGCTGCCTCCAGCTATTCTTGGAGCCAGGAATTGCTATTTTTACTCGGAGCAGCAGCGAGCTGCGCTCCCACAACGTGAGACAACCCGCTCGGTTTAAAGAGATTCAGTTAATTTCAGCATTAGGAGCAATTTAAACTCCCTCATTTCAAAACCAGGGACCTTTTCAGCAGCTCCCCATCAGGCAGCGCTGCCACTTCTCCATTCCTCCTCATCCCCAATGTTTTTCCTGCTTTTTCCACAGAGAATCCGGAGCTTCGCTCCCTGAAGCCAACGCAGGCAGCTTTGGGCACTCGGAGAGCAGAGCTGCTGCCTAATTAAAACTTCCCAATTTGGTGCTTGGAGAGCAGCAAACCACAGGCAGAGCCCTGCAAAGGACGGAACCCAAAGGAGCAGAAGCAGAAAAAGGAACATTTTAGTGTGGGAATCTGCAGGGGGAACTTCCAGAACCTCTGGAGCTGCAGTCAGGCTTTGAAGTGCCTCAGTGAGGGATTTTTGCCCCTCACTGAGCTCTTGTGACTTTAAAACTTTATTGTTATCAATTTATGGGATGTCCTCAGTGGGGAGGGATCCACAGGGATCGAGTGCAGCTCCTGCACCCCGACAACCTCACCCTGGGCATCCCTGGGAGCGTTGTTCAAACGCTCCTGGAGCTCTGGCAGCCTCGGGGATCCTTGGGCACCCCAGCATTTCCTTGGCTTGGGGTTTAAACCTGCTTGGGGCAATATTTGGATGGGAAACCTCTTTGGGAATTGCCAATATTTTATTAATATGAAAACGTGGCTTCCTGAGATATGAAAGGGTTCCTCTGCTGGAAGCTCTGGCAGCCTCAGGGATGCTGGTCAGTCCCGGAACACTTTTCCCCAGAATCCATCCTAACCCTCCTGAGAGTTTCTCACTGTTTGTATTTTCAATTTTCCAGCAGAGGAACTCCAGGGAAACGGTTTGTGCTGGGAAGGGGAGGAAGGCACCTGAATGAGGACCACAAACAGCTGGGGCAGGGCCCCGGGAAAGATTTGCCCACGTGCTCCTGGTGGAAGGTGAATTTTGCACCCATCCTGCCAGCTCATCTTTTGCCCACTCCTGGCTGGTTTTCCTTGTAGGAACCCGGTTTATTCCCAACCCTATTTTTCCAATTTCTGGATCGAGTTTCCCTTGTTAAAATTCCTGAGGTACCTGTGAAAGCCCTGCCTTCCTTGTGCGGGTTTATGGACAAATGGCTGCCCCCTCCCCTTGTTTGATTTATTGAACAGTTAAAAGTTTCTCTTTAAAGAACAAAAACAACCCAGAAAAAAACCCCTGCCCTGCGGCGTTTTTCCCTTTTTGCAGAAGGTCAGCAGGGACGCTGCGGTTTTCCTCCGGGATAACAGATCCTCTGGAGAAGTTTGAGCAGTTCAAGGGGAAAACAAAACATTGCCAGTGCTGGGAAGTGAAATCATCTCCATTTGGAGATGGGGACATCCTGCTGGATTTTCTTCCTTTTTCTCGGGGATATTGATGGGGTTACGTGGGGTTGTTTTATTGTGAGGCCCATCTGTGGCTGCGGCCCCTCTGCCCTGGAAACTTCCGATTCCCAGGACTCAATAATGCAAATTAGGTGTGAGTTAATAAATTATTTCAGAAATCCTGTTGAAATCATGGAATCAGAGTGGTTGGGGTTGGAAAACTCATCGCGTGCCACCCCTGCCATGGGCAGGGACACCTCCCACTGTGCCAGGCTGCTCCAGCCCCAATGTCCAGCCTGGCCTTGGGCACTGCCAGGGATGGGATGAGCTTCTCTGGGATGCCGGATCAACACCTGCAGCTGGCAGAGCTGAGCTGAACATGTGCCAGAGTGGGATGGGACTGGGAATATGGCACGGGGAGGGAAAAGCTCTTCCCATTGCTTTTCTGTTAATACTGAATTTAGGGAATGTTTTCTTTCCTATTGCTGTCAACACAGGGAATACAGGGCAGGCAGAGCTGGGAGGTGCCAGAGGGGTTACCTGGAATTACAGAATCATGGGATATCCTGAGCTGGAATAACCACAGGGATCATTGATCCAGCTCCTGGACTCCAACAATCCCACCCTGGGCATCCCTGGCAGCGCTATCCAAGGTTGGATGGGGCTTGGAGCATCCTGGGACAGTGGGAGGTGTCCCTGCCCATGGCAGGGGTGGCACTGGATGGGATTTAAGGTCCCTCCAACCCAAACCATTCCAGGATTCTGTAAATGAGATTGGCAAGGTCACAGAATCCTGGAATATCCTGAGCTGAAGGGACCCACAAGGATCATCAATTCTAGCCCCAGGCCCTGCCCAGACACCCCAAATCCCACCCCGGGCATCCCTGGCAGCGCTGCCCAAACGCTCCTGGAGCTCTGGCAGCCTCGGGGCCGTGCCCATTCCCTGGGGAGCCTGGGCAGTGCCCAGCAGCCTCTGGGGGAAGAACCTTTCCCTGCTCTCCAGCCTGAGCCTGCCCTGGCCCAGCTCCAGCCGCTCCCTGGGTGCTGTCCCTGGCCCAGGAGCAGAGATCGGAGCTGCCCCTGCTGGAACTGGTAAATGGGACTTTCTCAGTGAATCCAGAGTTGGACCAGACTTAGGAGGTACAAAAATCCATCAGAAATTGAGATAAAGGGGAAAAGAATAAAAATTCCAGCTGCCTCCATGTTCCCAGTGGTGAAACTCCAACGAATGTCTGGCTCCACAGTGTGCAAAGATTCCTCCTGGGATGCTGGCCACCGTTTGGAATTCAGCTGGGATATTTTCCTGATCCAAGCAGGATGTTATCGGGAATACCAAGCACTGCACAGAAAGGGAGCGGTGGAGGCTCCCCTGGGATATTTCACGGTTGTGTTGTCCTGATCCTGCTAAAGCAAATGGAGCCGGGCATTGTTTATCTCAGGCCGTGTGGGAGAGGAGTCGCTGCCAAATCTGCTTCCAAGCTTCTCCTTAGCCCGGAATCCGTCCCCTGAATCCCTCCCTGAGGGAAATCTGGGCTCAGGAGCAGTTGGTCTGTCCTAGCTGCAGGTCTGGGTTTGGTTTAGGCTTGGCTTGGCCTTGCCTTCCACAGCCCGGTTGCTTCCTGTGCCGAGGGGGATGTTTATTCCTGACAATCCTGTTGGAATTCTTTTCTTTTCTCCACGCTTTTTAGGGTTTTTTTAAAATCCATAATTCACCTGGAGAGGTTTAAACAGGACTGACTTCAGCTCTCTGCTCCCAATGTTTCTAAAGCCTTTTCCCTTTTCCTTTTTTCCATTTCCCTTTTCCTTTTCCTTTTCTTTTCCTTTTTCCCTTTTATTTTCCTTATTTTCCTTTTCTTTTCCTATTTTCCTTTTCCTTTTTTTCCTTTTCTTTTCCTATTTTCCTTTTCCTTTTCCTATTTTCCTTTTCCTTTTCTTTTTTCACTTTAATTCTCTTTGCAGTCTCTGATTCACTTTGTTATTTTTAGAACACTGTTCCCCAATTCTTTCTTTTTGCCTTTCTTTGGGATCCTTTCTTTTTGCCTTTCTTTGCTTTTTCTCTGCTTATTTCCTGCCTCATCTGAGAGAGATTTATTCCACTTAGTCTGGAGCTTTCCTTCATAATTTTCCACCTCCTCCTCTTCTTCTGAAATGCCAATTCCTGCTGATTTTACACCCAATACCAAAGAAATTCCTTCTCTCTGTTCCCATCCTTAAACTCATCTAAACAGAGCTTTTGAGGTTTTTTTAATAAGATATTTTCCCTTGAATCAAAGGTGGATTTTACCATTTTCTGGTTTTATTCTTCATTTAGTTGATAAATTTAAAGAATTCATAATTTACATGAGGCACCTGGGACTGGGAATGTCCTTGGGGGGGCCGAATTTTTAATTTCCAGCTCTCCCTGCACACCCCAGGCCCCTCTTGGAGCTGATTCTCCATCCCATCCTTCAGAAATTGGGAGCTGTGGCCTGCCAGTGTTCCTGGGAGAGGCTCTTCCTGCCAGGAAACTCTGAGGATCTCCCCCTTGATGAGGAAAAGGAGAGTAAAAGGAAATATTCTACTTTGTGATCAACCAGCACCACCGAGACAGATTCCAGCTGGAGGATCCCGGGACAGAAGCAAACCTGCCCCAAAATCTGATGGAATGGGTGCCCTGGGATGGTTTTTTTTGGGAGCAGGAGGAGCAGTGGGAGCTCTCCAGGACAGGGCAGAGAATTTCTCCCCCTCAGGGGCCCAGTCAGGCACCTCCCAGTCCCCAGAGTGTGATGCTCCCGAGCTCTTTAACCAATTAATTAATCCAGTAGTGGATATTTCCATTAATTGCCCCAATTTCTGCTTCCACAGCAGCTGTTTCTCTGGGAATCAGTTACTCCCCACTAAAAATCAGGAATAACAGGGATTTCCGTGATTTATTCTGAATGTCAATTCCTGGTGTGCACCAGAGATTTTGGGATTTTGTTATCCCATCTCAAGGAATTAAAGGAGTTCCTAAGGACTGGTCACGTCTTCCACTGGGCCTGCTGCTGTGACTGACAAAAATAGGCCTGGTTTTAGGCAAGCTGAGACTATTAATTCCAGTTTTAATCAGTTGTTTTCATAGAGATCCAAATTCTTCCACGCTTGAATTCTCCTGTGCACCGCTCTCTGCTTGGTATCAATGTCAAATGCATATTTTTGGTGTAAATAATCAATATTTCTGGTCAAATCTCCCAGCTCAGTGTTTATTCAACCTTTTAAAATCCATTTTTGGAGCTCCTACCTGCGGCTGCCGCTCAGCTCCCGGCTGAGCTCATTTTCTCCAGGGTTAATGAGAACAAATCTTTTGAACTCCCAGCTTTTTTCTGGCTGATTTGGTGCCGGGCTCTCCCTGACGGCCTTTCCAGGGAAATTGCTAAGAGGAATTATCAAGGGTTCCACCGTGAAAAAGTTTGATTCAATTAATTAGAAATTCAGGGCTTGGCCTTTGGCCAAAGCGTAATTTGCTTTCCCCCAGCCCGATTTGAAACGAAATCTTTGGGCAGGTTTTAAGCTAAATAAAGAACAATCACGAGTTCTCTTAGCTCTTCTTTTCTACTGTTTAAAAATAACCCCAAATAAAATCCAATCGACCGACCAAAAACACCCCCCAAAAATCCCCAAACCCCAATAAATGAAAAGTGTGGAAGTATTTAAACAGGAAAATGGACCTCGGGGAGTTCTAAGCCAGGCCTGGGATCAGATGTTGATCCCAAATCCATCAGTGGGATGGAGATGAGGCCCAGTACCTGTACTGGTCCCAGTACCTGTACTGGTCCCAGTACAGCTCTGGAGAAGCCTTGGGCACCGGAGTTTCTGTGGAATCATGACAGGGTTTGGTGCACAGAATGCCCAGTGGATTTTTTTGGTGTAAATAATCAATATTTCTGGTCAAATCTCCCAGCTCAGTGTTTATTCAACCTTTTAAAATCCGTTTTTGGATCTTCTTCCTGCGGCTGCCGCTCAGCTCCCGGCTGAGCTCATTTTCCCCATTCCTGCAGGCCCAGCCTGGGCTGGGATCAGGGCAAAACCTGAGCCAGGGATCATCTTCAGGGTGGAATTCTGACCTGCAGCTTGGGCTGCCGCGCTCCCCAAACTCCTGGATTTGGGGTTCCTGAGGGACTCCAAATTTTCCACCCATCCTTCCTGGTGGAGGCACCTGGATACTCCCAAATCTCCACGGGACCGGGATCTGAGCACAGCCAGAGGTCATTCCTGGGCCACTGTGCCAAGTGCCCAAGGTCAGGGTTTGGGGAGATGTTTTGTGTCCCAGATTTCCAGCCCCATGAGGATCCTCTTCCCAATCCCATGAGGATCCTCTTCCCAACCTGGTGAGGATCCTCTTCCCAATCCCATGAGGATCCTCTTCCCAACCTGGTGAGGATCCTCTTCCCAAACTTCATGAGGATCCTCTTCCCAGCCTGGTGAGGATCCTCTTCCCAACCTTGGTGAGGATCCTCTTTCCAACCCCATGTGGATCCTCTTCCCAACCCCATGAGGATCCTCTTCCCAGCCTGGTGAGGATCCTCTTCCCAACCCCATGAGAATCCTCTTCCCAACCTGGTGAGGATCCTCTTCCCAACTTCATGAAGATCCTCTTCCCAACCTCATGAGGATTCTCTTCCCAACCCCATGAGGATCCTCTTCCCAACCCCATGAGGATCCTCTTCCCAACCTGGTGAGGATCCTCTTCCCAACCCCATGAGAATCCTCTTCCCAACCTGGTGAGGATCCTCTTCCCAACTTCATGAAGATCCTCTTCCCAACCCCATGAGGATCCTCTTCCCAACCTCATGAGGATCCTCTTCCCAACCTTGGTGAGGATCCTCTTCCCAACCTCATGAGGATCCTCTTCCCAGCCTGGTGAGGATCCTCTTCCCAACTTCATGAAGATCCTCTTCCCAACCTCATGAGGATCCTCTTCCCAATCCCATGAGGATCCTCTTCCCAACCTTGGTGAGGATCCTCTTCCCAACCCCCTGAGGATCCTCTTCCCAGCCTGGTGAGGATCCTCTTCCCAGCCTGGTGAGGATCCACTTGGACTTTTGGAACAATTCTAGAATGACACAAGGAGGCATCAGTAACATCTGGGACATGCTCTGACAGGCAAAAGTGCTCCCAAAATCAATGATTTTCCTGGTCCTTCTTTTAAATGCTCCCTGTGTTGGATCCAAGGTGAGAGATTGGAATTCCTGATGATGCAGGATGAGAAGTGGGAAGAAGGACCGTGGTTATCCATCCTACCTGCAGCAGGGAGTTCACAGGCCTGTAAACTCTTTTCCTTCTGTCTCCACACCATTTATCCCCCCATCCCTCCACCTGCAGATGTGAACAGACAATTCTGGAATAACACAATTCATATCTGGGACCTGCTCTGATGTTCACAGGGAAAAGTGCTCCCAAAGGCAACGATTTTCCTGGTCCTTCTTTTAAATCCTCCCTGTGTTGGATCCAAGGTGATGGGTCAGAACTCCTGCTGAGAAGTGGGAAGAGGATGGAGAGCCGAGGTACCTCCAGCAAGGCTGGCTGGCTCCTGTCACATTTAACCTCCCTGGAGGAAGGAAAGCAACTCCCTACCTATTCCACCTAAACGATTTTATGCTCACCCCCGGCCTTTATTTCATTCTTCTGGCCATTCACTATTTTAATTATGATTTTTACCCCCCTCCCTGGGCAGCCAAACCTCTTGGATTTTGCCTTTCGGTCGGGTTATTTCGGGAACTCATTAAATGCTGGGGTCAGGTGCTCATTATTAGAAAATGAAAACAACTTGGTGGCCGTGCCACAGGAGAGGCTTCCTGGTGAATTACCGGAGTTAAGCAGTGGCTTAACAGCTTGAGGCTCCTGGAACATTAGGCAGGGTTTTTTTAGACCTCTAATGCACGGCAGATTACGACGCTTCCTGCTCGGAATGGTTTGAGGTTGTTGTCTGTGGTCGGTTTAATGGGGATGCTGCAGGGGGATAACGGAGGAATTAGAGAGCGGTGCCTGGGTGAGGACAAGGATTCGAATAAAGGGATGGGGAAAGCAAGCCAAGAGAAAAGCCTGTCCTACAGCTGAGCCAGGATTGGGGCTGGGACCGGATTTGAATCGTGGTGGGATGCAGCAAACCCCAAATCGTGGTGTCAGACCTTGAGAAATCATTCCTTGGGAAGGAGCTGCTCGCTCTCCTCCCTCCCCTCCTGCCAGCTGAGATCATCCAAAGCCCCAGTGAAGCGGGGAGTGCTGGAGAGCCCCAGAACCTGCCCTGAGCAGCAGCAGAATCAGTGGGGAGACAGCAGAGATGAGGGATTGGTACCTCAGCCGCACGGAGTTTGAGGACTTAACGCCTGTCCCTGAATGCCACCGGCGGACAGATGCTGAGGGGCCAATTATGGCAGTGAAGGGACTGCAGCAAAGCTTTTCCAGCTGTCCCTCCTGTGCTGGGACATTCTTTATCTCATAAGGGCAGATTGTGGGGTTTTATACTGGTTTCTAGTTAACTGGGCAAAAATGTGTCCCATCTGAAAAGGTTGTGGGCTCAGGGAAAATCCAACAGGAAAAACTCTCCTAAACTGCCAGCTTTCTAATTGAAAACTTGAGTTTGTTGGGTTTACCCAGCCTTTGGTATCAGATGGTAACTTTGGAGCACAGAAGTAACAATCCAAATATTTCCAGACACTTCCACGAACTCTGCCCAGCTCTCTTTGTCACTTGTGGCTGTGGGCAGCGAGGCCCATGAAGGCCACCAAGCCTGGGTGGCACAGCCTGGTGGCACCTGGGGGTCTGGGCTCCCGTGGGTGGCGTTGGTGGGAGCCCGATGCCAACGTGGTGACACCACCCCAACACCTCCATCGGTTCCCCCAGGTTCTCCTGGATGGTGCCTGGCTCCTTGCACACCCTTGGATCATCAGCGAAGCCCAGGGGTCGATGGTGCAATGTCTGGGTTTGGAATTCCTCTTGGAATCTGGGAGAGGAAGAGAAGCTGAAGAGCTCTGGGGTTTTTTTTTTTTGCTCAGTGGGGGTTTTTTGCTCAGCAGCCCGATTCTCTCATTTCTCCTCTCTGGTTTCAATGCCTACAGTGACACACAGTGGTGACGGCTTCTGCTGTGCCAGAGCCCTGCCTGGGCCTGGGGGACACTGGAGATGGTGGCAGTGGTGACCACCAGGCTCCCCTTGCAGGAGCATCTCCTGCCTGATGAGCTTTGGGCTCCAGGCTGCTCCTCACATGGCCAGAGAAGGAAGCTTTGGAGCTTT
Source organism: Corvus hawaiiensis (assembly GCF_020740725.1). Lineage (NCBI taxonomy): Eukaryota > Metazoa > Chordata > Aves > Passeriformes > Corvidae > Corvus > Corvus hawaiiensis. Next base: position 1,237,278 of record NC_063235.1, read on the forward strand.
TCACTCTTCCACCCAATCTGCTGCCCATTTCCCACGGAGCTGTTTCCCAATTAGCAGAGAACCGCAGGTTCCCTAAGCTGATTTGTGCCACAAATGCCGCATCAAATCCTCTTTAGTTTCTGTGACAATGCAATATTTTTTTTGTCCTCATGTAAGCAGCCAGGAAATAAATGTTGGCTTTTGGCTGTCGTGTTTCCCCTGTTCCTTCCACTCCAGGAGAGCCCATCAGGCAGAGGTGGCTCTGCTGCTCCTCAGGAGAACATTTTCCATCGTCCCTGGATATGTTCATTTTCCATTGCCAGGTGTTTGCAGGGGGAGGAAATCCCGGTTTTCCTCAGGATTATTCCGTTCTGCCACTCCATTGCTTCGTTCCCAAAGGCTTTTTTCTCACCTTCTTGGAGAAGGAAAATGATCAGATCAGGAGAAGTCTTGGGCTGTGTTCCCGCTTGAGCTGGGGATGGAATCCCAGAATCCCGGACTGGTTGGGCTCGGGAGGGACCTTAAAGCCCATCCTGTTCCATCCCATGGGCAGGGACACCTTCCATCATCCCGGGCTGCTCCAAGCCCCGTCCAGCCTGGCCTTGGACACTGCCAGCTTCAGACAACCCCTATTTCCAAATCCCAGCTCTCCCAGCTATTAAAAAGATAAAGAAAATACTGATACATCCTAGAAAGGTCTGGAAGTAAGGGGCAAGCTGCAAAAAAATGCCTTGAAAATGGGTGGAAACCGCAGGAATCCTGCATTTCTCAGGGCTCATCCCTCCGAGCAGCCGCGGTACCTGCGCTGTGCCCGGGCAGGCGGCTCCCGGAGCGGAGCAGAGGTGCCGGATCTCCCCCGGCCGGAAAACGCTCCTCGCTGGCAGCCACCGCACCCGCGCGGCTCAAGGTCAAGCTGCTGGCAGCTCCGTCCCTCCGGAGCCGAGCCAGAGGGGCACAGAACCCTCTACGAGCACCCAAATCCCTTCTCCCCGCACTCCCCGCGCCCTCTGCCCCGGCGGTGCTCGCAGCCTCGGGGACGCGGTGGTCCCGGGGGGGACGGGGCGGCCGCGGGCGGGCAGCGATGCTGGGCTGCTCTGACATTTCCGCCCGCGAGTGCCCAGCCAATTGGCGGGGCTGGAGCAGCCACACATGAAATATGATGATTTTCAGGAGGAGGAGGAGGAGGAGGAGGAGGAGGAGAGGGCGGGAGAGCCGCTGGCTCGCATGCCGGGGGCTGCGCACAGCACCGGCCGGAGGCGAGCGCGGCCGGCGGAGCCGCAGCACCCCGGGCATGGCCCCGCGCACTGACCAGGAGGATGCCACCGCCACCCAGGTGGGCCGGGCACGCTGGCACCACGACCGGGGGACGCTGCCCTGGGGCCTGGGGACGCGCAGCTTTGGGGGGATTGTCCCCCCACTCCCCAGACCTGGTGGCTCGGCGCTGTCCCCGGCGAGCTGTGCCACACGCGGGGCCACCGGCGCTGCTTCGCGGAGGGCTGAGCTTTTTTTTTTTTTGGGGGGGGAGGGGGGGGTTTGGTCGGGTTCACCAAAAACCCGAAATGCCAGCCCTGGAAGGACGCGGTGCTGCTGTGCCAGAGCTGCTCGGTTCAAACTTCGCAGCCTGGTCCTCAGTTTGATGGGAAGCACTTGACAGAGCTGCTCTGTGCATGGCGTTAACCCTCTCCCAGCCCCGGCCGGGCTGGAAACTGTTAATCCTGAAAAATTCACTCGCAACAAATTTAACCCCGATAAGGAACCACGGCAGAACTCCGGGAATGGCATCCAGCAGCTGCTCCTTTTTATAATGACTTTGCATTTATCCCAGAGCCGGCTGGCGAGTTCGCACTTTATTATTATTATTATTATTTCCCCAGAGGGGAGGGGGTCCGATTAAAAATAATAATCATACAATAATATCCCCGAGGCAATCCTGGCAGGGCAAACCACACCTCCCCGTGCTCCGGCTGTGCCACCGCTGCCGCTTTATTAATTTCCCTGCGCCGTGAGTGACAGTCCTCCAGAAGTGATAATTGGTGCGCTGTGTCTTTAAAAGGTTAAAACCCTTTTCAAAAAGGCCTCGACTCATAGTGGGAAAAGACAAGAGAGGCTTTGGCTGGCTTTGGATCCAGAAAACAGCTGCTGATTAGAGTCTGCGTCTTCGGGCTGAATTTATTACATATTTTTCAGCAGCAGGGATTCTAGGAGGAAGCTTCCGTTTGGGTTTCTTGATCGTGGTTTATTTTTATTCAGAGGAATAACAGAGGAAGGATTTGTTCCGGCTGGAGCATGCTCACAACCTGCAAGACCTCCCATTATTAAACTGCCTACTTTGGGCTTTAATATCCATGTGGTATTTTTTTTGATTTTTATTAGCGTTATTATTATTTGGCAGCGTGCATCTCTCTATATTCTTTTTTTTTTTTTTTTAATTTTTTTTACAATTTATTCAGAGAGGAAGCTGATCTCGCAATGAGCTTTCTCCTTCCTTACTTGAAACAGGTGCTAATGAAAGAATGCAAATAGCACCGGCTGAGCCGAACATTTCATAAAGAAGGGAACAGCCACCGACCCCAAACGCTCCGGGATCTGCCCGCTGGCCCCCGGCAAAGGTAGGCACAGGGGCTTTTGTCGCTGTTTTTTTGCTGTTGTTCTCTGCGTGGATCTTTGCGATATTTTGTCGCCCTTCCTTCCTTCCTTCCCTCCCTCCCTTCCTCCCTCGCTGGCTGCGGGTGCCCAGCCGGCCGGCCAGATTCCATTTTGCCTCCCCGAAGGTGTCAGCGTGGCGTCCCCAGCCCGTGTCCCCGCGTCCCCGCCGGGGGTGGCCGAGGCCACCGCGCTGGGCGAGCGCCCCGAGCCCGGCGCTGTCACCGAGCCCAGCCCGGAGCCGCGGCCCCGCCGCGCTCGCAGCTACTTTGCCGCTTAATTAGCCCTGGCTGTCGCATGAATTTATCGTCGCTTGACAGCAACTTCATTTTCTCCCACCGTGCGGGGAGGAGGAGGAGGAGGAGGAGGAGGAGGTGGAGGAGGAGGAGGATGAATTGGCGCTGGCTGGTGGGAGGCAGCGCTGGGGGCGGTGGGAGGCGATCGCGGGGTGTGACAGGGACGTGCCAGCCGGCCAGGGGCGTGCGGAGGGACACGGGCTTGGGGACGTGTTGCTCCGGGGGGGAGCCGCGTCCTCCCGGGGCCCCGCCGGCAGCCGGAGCCCGGGGCCTGCGCCGCTTCCATCGCTTCCCTCCCCGCTGCCTGCGGCTGCTCCCTGATGCTACAGCCTGGATGGAAATATTCAAATTGAAAAATAAAATAAGGTTCCAAGGCTCATCCCAGCGGCGAGGTCCCTGCTGGTGGCTGGGTCACAAAGCACCGGGGTTGGGGTTTTTTTGCCTCCTCCTGCTTGGTTTTATTTGGCTGTAGCATTCGGGGATCATCCTGCGCGGTTTGTCCTTTGGGAAGCCCGAGTTTTCCCCGGTGGTGGAGGCAGGTGGAGGCATCCGCAGCCCCTTGTGGTACCTGCCCGCGGCTCTGGCCGCGTTTTGTGCCGTGTTCCCAAGCCCGGGCTTGCAGCAGGGACTGCAGTGGCCTCTCCAAGGGCCAAATCCAGCCCTCCTCGGGATGATCCAGCTCCTCTGGCTGTGGGAGCCTCTGAGAGCAGGGATTAGCCCTTTGTCTGGAAGTTTGTGTTGATATTTCGGCGCGTTCAAGTGTTACATATTTCTGTTCGGGCTATGCACGCAGGATATTTGTGGGGGTTTTGCCTGAGCGTTCAGGAAAGGATCTGCGAGAAAAGTTTCCCCCGATGAGTTGTGCGAGCTGAGGGTGGGCAGCACGTGAAAGAAAATATTTGTTTTATATAAACAGCCCCTTGAGGCTTCCTCGAGAGAGAACTTGGGAATGTCTGACCTGACAGAGGAAAAGTAACCAAAACTCAGTGTGCATCTGGTCTGTCCATCCCCCCCGTTCCAAAAGCTGATGATTTTTAATTAAGAATTTGGTATGGGGTGTGTGTGCAGGAGAATGGGATTGAAATGTGTTCTGGAGCCAGCAGGATGGGAATATTCCTCTGCTCCTGGTTTGGGTCGGCTGAGGGGCCGGCAGCACCTCGTGTCCCTTGCCCTGCTGCTCTAAAAGACAAACCCAGGTGCTGATGGCTGCTGGAAACTCCCAGCCTCGGGCTTTGGGATGGGAGAACATGGATTTTTCCCAAAGCCTCGTGCTCCGTGTGCTGAGACAGCCGCTGCTCCTGCAGGATTCATTTCTTGCCATGCCAGTAACGGCGCTTGCCCAATGCTACTTCTTAAAAATTTTTGTTTCTGGAACTTGCAAAGCCCCTGAGCTGTAACAGAACTTGGGGGGGGGGGGGGGGGGTCTGGCTTTATTCCCTCCTCCCCCGGCTCAGCCGGAGCACTGGGATCTGTCTGAGCTCAGATCTGCTCCTCTCCATGCCCAGCACTCGCTCTGCTCAGGGAAACATTCGGGATGAGAAACCTGCCAAGAAAGCTCCAGGGGGTGGTGGCTGAGGGGGGAGAGGATGGGAAGGTGTTTCTCCTATGGAGGGTGGTGTTTTCCTATAGAAGTTGGCGTTTTCCCTATGGAAGGTGATGTTTTAACTGTGGAGATGTTTCCCCAATGGAAGGAGGTGCTCCTCCTGTGGAAGGTACTGTTTCTCCTATGGAAGGTGGTGTTTTCCCTATAGAATTTGATATTTTTCCACAATGGAAGTTGGTGTTTTCCCTATGGAGGTTGGTGTTTCTCCTATGGAAATGTTTCCCCTATGGAAGGAGGTGTTTCCCCTATGGAAGGAGGTGTTCCTCCTGTGGAAGGAGGTGTTTCTCCTATGGAAGGTGGTGTTTTCCCTATGGAAGGAGGTGTTTCTCCTATGGAAGGTGGTGTTTTCCCTATGGAAGGAGGTGTTTCTCCTATGGAAGTTGGTGTTTCCCCTATGGAAGTTGGTGTTTCCCCTATGGAAGTTGGTGTTTCTCCTATGGAAGGAGGTGTTCCTCCTATGGAAGGTGGTGTTTTCCCTATGGAAGGAGGTGTTTCTCCTATGGAAGTTGGTGTTTCCCCTATGGAAGGAGGTGTTTTCCCTATGGAAGGAGGTGTTCCTCCTGTGGAAGGAGGTGTTTCTCCTATGGAAGGTGGTGTTTTCCCTATGGAAGGAGGTGTTTCTCCTATGGAAGGTGGTGTTTTCCCTATGGAAGGAGGTGTTTCTCCTATGGAAGTTGGTGTTTCCCCTATGGAAGTTGGTGTTTCCCCTATGGAAGGTGGTGTTTTCCCTATGGAAGTTGGTGTTTCCCCTATGGAAGTTGGTGTTTCTCCTATGGAAGGTGGTGTTTCTCCTATTAAAGTGTCTCCTGTGTATGGTTTTGCCTTCTGTGCTGCCCGTGGGGCCGCAAACCTCCTTGTGCACAACCCAAACCCTCATCCAGCGATTTGGGCAGGACACAGTGGGGTTTTGTCCCAGGGTGCTTCTCAGCAGAGGTGGCGGCACCTGGGCCCTGCCAGGAGTGGCTTTGAGGTCTCTGTAAAACCCTGGGGACCGGTGGGAGTCGATGGCCCTGCATCCCCATGGTTTTTATCATTTCAACCCCCTGAGAAAGGGAAATAAATCTGGTTTTTGTCCCAGGGACGGCAGCCCAGCTCCTCTGGCACTGGAAAGGATTCTGGTCATTATTTTCCTCGGAACAGTCGTAAAACTCCTGTAAACGCACACAACACGCAAGGCCGGGCCTTCCAAACGCCTCTCCAGCATCTTGGCTCCTTCCTGGGAATGGCTGTGGCTGTTCCATGGGAATGCGGAGATTTGCTGGGAATTCAGAGAGCTGCTGATGGGCCAGGAAGTTTTATGGAGCCCTGGAGGAGCCGGGCTCAGAGCGCTGAAAGGCCTCCTCCTCGTCCTCCTCCTCAGGTGGAATCCACTTTAATTCTGGATTCGCACCTGGATAAAATTCCCAGGATTTTCTCTCTGCTCAGTGCGTGGAGCTGGTGAGGGAGGGATGGGTGCCAGGAGAACGGGAACTCACCGTTGACCTAAACCCCTCATTTTTCATAGGGGCAACTGTGGGGGAATCGCCTGCCTGGTGCTGGTGGGAGCACAGAGAGCTCGGGGTTTGTTTGGGGTTAAAAACCTCGCTTTTCTCCGTGCCCGGCTCGGTCTCTGCAGCTGGCTCAGGGCTCAGTTCGTGCACATGGATAATGTGGGGAGCACGGCAAGAGCGAGCCCAGCTCCCTGATGGATTCCCTGCTTAAAGGTGCCTGGTGAGACCTGAAGAGGATCTTCCAAAATATCTTACAGGGCTGGAGGTTGCTACCCATATTTAAGCTTATTTACCCATATTCCTGACCCATTTTTACCCATATTTACCCATTTTTACCCATATTCCTGACCCGTATTTACCCATTTTTAACCATATTCCCGACCCATTTTTACCCATTTTTAACTGTATTCCTAACCCATTTTTACCCATTTTTACCCATATTCCTAACCCATTTTTACCCATATTTACCCATATTTTGAACCCATTTTTACCCATATTCCCAACCCATATTTACCCATTTTTACCCATATTCCTGACCCATATTTACCCATTTTTTACCATATTCCTGACCCATTTTTAACCATATTCTTATTTACCTATATTCTTGACCCATTTTTACCCATTTTTACTCATATTCCTGACTCATATTTACCCATTTTTACTCATATTCCTGACCCATATTTACCCATTTTTACCCATATTCCTATTTATCCATATTTTGGACACATTTTTACCCATTTTTACCCATATTTTGGACACACTTTTACCCATATTCCTGACCCATTTTTACCCATATTCTTATTTACCCATATTTTGAACCCATTTTTACCCATATTCCCGACCCATTTTTACCCATATTTACCCATATTTTGAACCCATTTTTACCCATATTCCTGACCCATTTTTACCCATGTTTACCCATATTCCTGACCCGTATTTACCCATTTTTACCCGTATTTTGGACATATTTTTACCCATTTTTACCCAATATTTACCCATATTTTGAACCCATATTTACCCATATTCCTGACCCATTTTTACCCATATTTACTCATATTCCTGACCCATTTTTACCCATATTTACCCATATTCCTGACCCATTTTTACCCATATTTACTCATATTCCCGACCCATATTTACCCATTTTTACCCATATTCCCAACCCATATTTACCCATTTTTACCCATATTCCTGACCCATTTTTACCCATATTTTGGACACATTTTTACGCATATTTACCCCTATTTACCCATATTCCCGACCCCTATTTATCCATATTCCCGACCCATTTTTACCCATTTTTACCCATATTCCTGACCCGTATTCACCCATTTTCAGTGCCACTCCTGACCTTCCTGTGGCAGGCCTGTCAGGATTCACAGGCTGCATCTCTCCCTTCAGTTCTTTAAAAAGCTCCCAAACTTCTTCATGGCCGGAATGGCAACATCGCAGTCCCAGCAGTCAGGGATTTGCTCTCGGTGCTGTGGGGGGGGGGGGACCAGAATGGCCTTTTTTGTTCCTTTTTAACCTTTCTGCGCCTTCACTTTTCCTCCTGTGTGGGAAACGGGGAGGAGGGAGGGAGGGGGAGCTCCTGACCTGGCTCTCAGTGGGAGTCCCTGGCAGACTGAAAATACAAATAATAAGTTTTGACTCTAAACCCCAACTGCAGACAGCAGCACTCGCTGGGGTTTTTGGGGTTGTTTTCTTTAATTTTAGGTCATTATTTGCTGGGCAGACCGTAGGGAAAATGCCGTGGGGGAATTTTGCTGTGGAGCCCAATGGGGTTTGTGGCACTCGGAGAAGCCCCAGGGCTGTGGGTGCTCAGGGGGATTGGGGCTATTTCAGGGGGATGTCACACCTGGCAGTGAATAACGGGATCCTTTAAGCGGCCTGGGAAAGTTTGGGCTCTCAGAGGGCTCTGGGATGCTGCTGGCATCCCCACGGAGCACAGGGAGCCCAGGAATTGCCCCTGGGACGCTTCCCGGGAGCTGATCCCAGCCTGGATGTGCTGCTGTGTCCCACGACGCCCTGACCCCACTCCCTGCAGCTGGGAGAGGAGGATCCCACAGGAGGATCCCACAGGAGGATCCCATGGGATTCAAGCCCTTCCAGCCCTGAAGCAGTTCAGATTTTCAGTGCAGTAGAATCTCTTCCTTTCTTCTCCTCTGTGCCACTCTGGCAGCTCCTGTGGGACCTTGGGAAGGAGCTGGGACAATAAAATCCGGGGGGAGATGCCCGTGGATGGCTGGATCATCTCCTGCCTCCCTGGGGGAAGGGTCCAGGGCAGCTGCTGACTCAGGGATGGGATTTGGGCTCAAGCAGTGAGCAAATCCTGACCTAACCAGGGATGCTCTGGGATCAGCGAGCCCAGAATTGATCCCTGAGTCAAGGAGGGATGAGAAAAGCTCGTGGTGATGTCAGGGATGAGCTCAGAGGCCTTGGAAAAGCACCTCGGATCCAAACAAAACTTCCCTGCTGCTTTTTTAACTGCCTCGAGAGCTTAAGCATCTTTTATAATATTATATTATTTTATAATATTATTAAATATTATTTAAAACGCTGTCTTATTTTACAATCCCAGTGAGTACTTCTGGAGGGATTTGTTCCTGGTGCATGGATTGGAAAACAAAAGGTCCAGGATGTTTGAAATAACCAAAAATGGATTTTAGATGGAATTTTATGTGCAAAAGAGTCCCTGGGAAGGGCTCAGCTGCACCATCCCCATCCCCATCCCTGGAACCCCATCCATCCCGCCGTGTTCCAAAGGCATTTCCAGTCCTCCCCCGCCAATTCCCCTTCGTGTTTTAATCCACAAAGATAAATTCCCCCTCATCCCTCATCTCTCCCATCCTTTCCCTGACTCCGTGTCCCTTTTCAGCGTCCCTACACTTGCAGGGATGTTCATTTTCACCTCCCTTTTGGTGGCTTGGGCTCATATTTTGAATTTCTTTTTTTTGTTTCCTGTACTTCTGGCATCAGAGGGAATTTCATGGGAGAGTGCAAATTGCTGGGACAAACAACTTGTTTTGGTTTTAAGGCCTGTTCCAAAGCAGTTTGGTCAGATTTTTCCTGAAAAAAACCCCCCAAAACAAACCAACTCCTTGCTGCAGAGAATTTAGGGCAAGAAAGGAATTCTCCTGTGCAGCAGGAATGTCCCTCCCCCAAAAAAACGGTGATATTTGATTGATTACAACTTGGATTAATTAATTGGAGAGGAATTCTGTGCAGCAAAATAAAAATAAATCTGGCAAGTGAAAGGAAGGGAAGGGAAATATTTTGGGGTCAGACAAAGGTTCTGAGGTGTTGGGGGACCAGGAGAGCAAGAAATGCAGATTTAAATAAACAAATTAGGTAATTATAGAAGATCTTGCTGATGTAGGCACATTAATTGGGGTTTTTGGGGTGTTGAGCCTTTGGTTGACAGTGAGAGCAAAAGGTGCCTCTGGGCTGGGGCAGAAGTGACATGATTTAACTCCTAATTACGCTGGCTTCATCAGTGGGATTTAATTTTGCTTTGGGGACTCAGGGGCACCTGGAAGCAAAAGCCTTGGTGGAGGTTTTGTTCCTAAATGGCAGAAGAGGGGAATTATTTGGGTGCCTCCATCCCTGAAGGGAGTGCAGGGACCCAGAGCCCGGGGCAGGGGGTGTTTGAGGCAGCTGAGGGGAGGAAACCCCCGGGGCCGGGTTCTGGTTCTGTCTTTGGGGTAAAAATGTCATCCCTTGGCTTTAATTCCTGCTCAGCACCTCAGAGTGCCAGTTCTGCGGGGTTTGTTTGGGGTTTGTGCGGGGTTTGTGCGGGGTTTGTGCGGGGTTTGTTTGGGGTTTGTGCGGGGTTTGTGCGGGGTTTGTGCGGGGTTTGTGTGGGGTTTGTGTGGGGTTTGACCCAGGGCTGAAATTCCCAGTTCTGTGGGGTTTGTTTGGGGTTTGTTTGGGGTTTGTGCGGGGTTTGTGCAGGGTTTGTTTGGGGTTTGTGCGGGGTTTGTGCGGGGTTTGTGCGGGGTTTGTGCGGGGTTTGTGTGGGGTTTGACCCAGGGCTGAAATTCCCAGTTCTGTGGGGTTTGTGTGGGGTTTGTGTGGGGTTTGTGTGGGGTTTGTGTGGGGTTTGTGTGGGGTTTGTTTGAGGTTTGTTTGGGGTTTGTGTGGGGTTTGTGTGGGGTTTGTTTGGGGTTTGTTTGGGGTTTGTTTGGGGTTTGTTTGGGGTTTGTGTGGGGTTTGTGCGGGGTTTTTGTGGGGTTTGACCCAGGGCTGAAATTCCCAGTTCCGTGGGGTTTGTGTGGGGTTTGTGCGGGGTTTGTGCGGGGTTTGTGCGGGGTTTGTGCGGGGTTTGTGTGGGGTTTGTTTGGGGTTTGTTTGGGGTTTGTGTGGGGTTTGTGCGGGGTTTGTGTGGGGTTTGACCCAGGGCTGAAATTTCCAGTTCTGTGGGGTTTGTGTGGGGTTTGTGCGGGGTTTGTGTGGGGTTTGACCCAGGGCTGAAATTCCCAGCTCCGTGGGGTTTGTGTGGGGTTTGTGCGGGGTTTGTGTGGGGTTTGACCCAGGGCTGAAATTCCCAGTTCCGTGGGGTTTGTGTGGGGGTTGTGCGGGGTTTGTGTGGGGTTTGACCCAGGGCTGAAATTCCCAGTTCTGTGGGGTCTGTGTGGGGTTTGTGTGGGGTTTGTGCGGGGCCAGAGCAGCAAGTGCCGGTTCTGTGGGGTTTGTGTGGGGTTTGTGAGGGGTTTGTGTGGGGTTTGTGTGGGCCCAGGGCTGCAAATGCCACTTGTGTGGGGTTTGTGTGGGGTTTGTGTGGGACCAAGGCTGGAAATGCCAGTTCTGTGGGGTTTGTGTGGGGTTTGTGAGGGGTTTGTGTGGGGTTTGTGTGGGCCCAGGGCTGCAAATGCCAGTTCTGTGGGGTTTGCGGGGGTTTGTGTGGGGTTTGTGTGGCCCCAGGGCTGCAAATACCACTTGTGTGGGGTTTGCGTGGGGCCAGAGCAGCAAGTGCCGGTTCTGTGGGGTTTGTGTGGGGTTTGTGTGGGGTTTGTGTGGGGTTTGTGTGGGGTTTGACCCAGGGCTGAAATTCCCAGTTCTGTGGGGTTTGTGTGGGGTTTGTGTGGGGCCAGAGCAGCAAGTGCCGGTTCTGTGGGGTTTGTGTGGGGTTTGTGTGGGGTTTGTGTGGGGTTTGTGTGGGACCAAGGCTGGAAATGCCAGTTCTGTGGGGTTTGTGTGGGGTTTGTGTGGGGTCAGAGCAGCAAGTGCCAGTTCTGTGGGGTTTGTGTGGGGCCAGGGCTGCAAGTGCCAGTTGTGTGGGGTTTGTGTGGGACTAGAGCAGGAAATGCCACTTCTGTGGGGTTTGTGGAGGACAAGATCAGGAATTGCCACTTGTGTGGGGTTTGTGTGGGCCCAGAAATGCAAATGCCAGTTCTGTGGGGTTTGTGTAGGATTTGTGTGGGCCAAGGGCTGCAAGTGCCAGTTCTGTGAGGCTTCTGAGGGACAAGATCGGGAAGTGCCAGTTCTGTGGGGTTTGTGTGGGGTTTGTGTGGGGTTTGTGCAGCCCCAGAGCTGAAATTCCCAGTTCTGTGGGGTTTGTGTGGGACCAGAGCAGCAAATGCCACTTGTGTGAGGTCCAGCGCTGATGTGGGGCTACAGGAACAGCTCTTTTCCCTCTTGTTGTAATTCCATGCTCCAATTCCAGCATCCCAAGGATGGAGGATATAAACAGCAAGGCCTTAGGATGATGGGAATAACACCAGAACTCAAAGGAGTCTTGGAAAACTCGCCTGGGGAGCCACCAGGAAGGTGCCAGAATTCCCAGAATGGCTAATCCAGCTGGAATTCGGCCTATCCATGGATGCTGGAATGCAACAAGTTGGGATAAAGCTGCGCAGAAGCTCTGGGAATGGCAGGCCTGCACCTGGCAGGGCCGATATTCCTTTTGCCACTGGAATTTTGGGATGCAGCGGGAGCGTTGCCCCTCCTGGGTCCATCCTGGGCTGAGCACTTCCCAGCGCGATCTCCTGGTGGGCTGTTATCCCTTGGGATGATTTTCCAAACCTTAGGATAATATTTTGATCGGAAGGAATCCGAGGAAGCTGCAATTAGCCTGTATCCATCATTATCCCGGGCTTTATTTTGGGATCTGAGTGCATTTTAGAGGCCTGAACCCATCCCTGAGCAGCCTGTTCTGAACGAAATCAAGAATTCCAAGGGTAATTTTCCCCGCTCCAGGTTCCTGTTGCTCCTGTTGCTATTTCTGCCTGCGTTTATCCATTTTTTTCCCACATCCATTTGGATTTTCCACTGGAGGAGCTGCTCAGGCCCTCGTGCTGTCTGCAGGAGCCCAGTCCCGGCTCAAAACAGCATTTCAGCATAAAAACAGCACCAAAAAACCGCATAAAAATCCTCATTACGGACCAACTTTCCCAGCTGAAAATCCCTAAAATGAACTCGGCAGTTGGGAGCAAAGGTGGAGGAGAGGGGAGAGGATGCGAATATCCCAGAAAGTTGGAAGTGAAGCCTTCCAGAGTGGGAATAAGAGCTGGAGGTTGAATGTGTAATCACAGCCTCCCTTTGTCTGCGGGCTGTTTATCAGCCAAGCTGCAATCTCGTGGCAATAAATGGATATTTAAGATAAGATAATCGTGTAATTAAAGACTTCTGCCACGCGGCCAGATGCTCGCCTTTATCTTTGTGTAAATGAGAGCAGAGGGGGCTCTGCCTGCGCTCGAGAGCCCAAAAAAGGGGGGAAAAAAAAGGTTCTTTGTCCCAATTTGCATCCGTTTGCTGCAGGGTGGGAGGGAGGGAGGGATGGGAGCATCCCTTCCCCAGGGAAACTGGGAATTGTGGTGGTGGAAGGGCTAAAGGGAATGAAATGTGGTGATAAAAGGTGTTGCCCTCAGTTTCCCTGGTTTTTTCCAGTGTTTTGGGATGAGAATTCAGGGAGGGAGGGATGGGACTGTCCTTTCCCCAGGAAAACTGGAAATTAGCTCTAAGGAGCTAAAGGGAATTAAATGTGGTGATAAAAGGTGTTGCCTCAAGCGGGAGAGTTTCCCCGATTTTCCAGTGTTTTGGGATGGAAACTCAAGGAGGGAGGGATGGGAATTCAGCGAGGGAGGGATGGGGCCATCCCTTCCCCAGGGAAGCTGGGAATTTCAGTGCTCTGAGGAGCTAAGAGGAATGAAATGTGTTGATAAAAGGCGTTTCCATGATTTTCCAGTGTTTGGGGATGGGAATTCAGGGAGGGAGAGACTGAAATTCAGGGAGGGATGGGATGATTCCAAGGAAACTGGAAATGTCAGTGGTGTAAGGAGCTAAAAGGAATGAAATGTGGTGGTAAAAGGTGTTGCTCTCCGCCAGGAGCCCTCAGTTTCCCCGATTTTCCAGTGTTTTGGGATGGAAACTCAAGGAGGGAGGGATGGGAATTCAGCGAGGGAGGGATGGGAGCATCCCTTCCCCAGGGAAGCTGGGAATTGTGGTGGTGGAAGGGCTAAAGGGAACGAAATGTGCTGATAAAAGGTGTTGTCCTCCATTTCCCTGGTTTTTTCCAGTTTTTCGGGATGGGAATTCAGGGAGGGAGTGATAAAAGGTGAACCCTCAGCCAGGAGCATTTCCCGATTTCCCAGTGTTTTGGGATGGGAATTCCGGCTCCCCACGCCGGTGACCGTGTCCCTGCTTTGGGAGCCCAGGCTGAGCTTTGTCCTCATCCCACAGGAAGGGTGGGATTAAAGCTTTGGGCTGAGGCCAAGCATCTGGAACAGATTTTACCCCAGCAGCTGCCCAGGAGGGAATTTCGGGATCACTGAGGTTGGAAAAGCCCCCCAGGACCATCAATCCCCAGCCCAGAGCCACATCCAGGTGTTCCTCGGACACCTCCAGGGATGGGGACTCCAAACCTCCCTTCCAGTGTCAGACCCCCCTTTCTGTGTCCCACAGGGCTGGAGCTGGAGCAGGACCCGGAGCACAGAAATCCTGGAAAAATCCACCCGGGGGACTTGGGGGATGTTTGGAATTGCCAGGAAAGGCTCCAAAAATAAAAATTCTCCTTGGCTCTCCGAGCTCTGCAGCTCAGCAGGGTGGGAATTTGGGAGCATCAGGGGGGTTGTGCATGGTCCTGGCAAAAAAATCCACCTGAGAGGGGAGAATTCCATCCTGGAAGAGCCCTCCCGGCCCTTTCCTGCTGCAGGAGCCCCTGGAATTGGGGAGCTTTTCTCCAAGCAGGGCCCGTGTCGTTAGTGGGGTCTGGGCTGAGCTTTTCCAGCACCTCCTTGGATTTCAGATCCCCACTTTGGGCTGGAATCCTTAAAAAATGGACGAGAAGTGATGCCTTGCTTTGGGGATGCAAAGCTGGGAAGGAGGAGAGGAAAGTGGAATTTCTTGGGTTTGTGTCCCGGAATTTTGCCTTCTTCTCAAGGTGGAATTGTTGGATTCAGTTTTTGTGCGATTTTTTATGGGATTCCATTCTTTTTCCAACGAGTTCTTGGCGTTTTACCTCTCTCCTGCCACTCCTCTCCCACTTAGGCCAGCCCAAACCCTCTCTAAACTCCCTATTTGCAAACTTAGTCCTGACTAACTCTGACTTTTAGTCAAATATTGGACGCCGGGATATTTTCTCCCCGTTCCAAACCCCACGAAACGGCAGAGCCAGCTCCCACCAAACCCCACTGTGGTTTTTGGAAGCTGGGTTTTTACCAGGCTAAACCCTTTTAAACCCCTCAAAGCTGCATAAGCAGCTTAAACCCAGCTAAAGCCTGAGATCATTTTAAACAGCTTGTGCCAATAGAAGGGCTCAGATTATCCTAAATACCCTAAACAGATCTGCCGCTTTAGGGCAGGGATTTGGCCGGGTTTGGTTGATTGTTGGATTTGGGCGATTTTGGTGTCACCGCTGGGTGACTCCGCCCAACCACTCCTGGCTGGGAGCCAGAAAATCTGGGAATTCTGTGGGGTTTTGGGGCGTTTGGTGTCAGGAAAATCTGAATTTATGACCTTAACCTCATGCTCAGGTCAGGATCGTCTGTGACTCCTGGACACTTTGGGTTCTTTGGGATAAATCCGTTCCTAATTTGCACGAAAAGTTGGATTTTATTGCACCAAGTGAGGATTTTCGGGCTGGGAGACAGAAAATCTGGGAATTCTGTGGGTTTTTGGGTGTTTGACACTTTGGTGTGTGAACACTGCAGGAAAATCTGAATTTACGACCTTAACCTCATGCTCAGGTCAGGCTCATCTGTGACTCCTGGGTAATTTGGGATAAATCCACAGCTGACTTGCAGGAAAAGTTGGATTTTATTGCACCAGGTGAGTATTTTCAGGCTGGGAGACAGAAAATCTGGGAATTTTGTGGTTTTTTTACACTTTGGGTGTTTGTTTGACACTTTGATATGTGAACACAGCAGGAAAATCTGAATTTGTGACCCCGCCCTTGTTCTCAGGTCAGGATCCTTTAACTCTCGGGTAATTTGGGATAAATCCATTTCGAATTTGCAGGAAAAGTTGGATTTTGTTGCACCAGGTGAGGATTTTCAAAGAATCTCCTGGCTGGGAGACAGAAAATCTGGGAATTCCGTGGTTTTTTTGGCTGTTTGACACTTTGGTGTGTGAACACGGCAGGAAAATCTGAACTTACGACCTTAACCTCATGCTCAGGTCAGGCTCATCTGTGACTCCTGCACACTTTGGGATAAATCCACAGCTGACTTGCAGGAAAAGTTGGATTTTATTGCACCAGGTGAGGATTTCCGGGCTGGGAGACAGAAAATCTGGGAATTCTGTGGTTATTTTACACTTTGGGTGTTTGTTTGACACTTTGGTGTGTGAACATGGCAGGAAAATCTGAACTTACGGCCTTAACCTCGTGCTCAGGTCAGGCTCATCTGTGACTCCTGGGTAATTTGGGATAAATCCACAGCTGACTTGCAGGAAAAGTTGGATTTTATTGCACCAGGTGAGGATTTTCAGAGCCACAAGTGCCTGGAATACTCTTTGCAGCCTGGATTCCCAGCAGGAGCCTCGTTTTATTTCATGCACAGTCCAGTTTTCCAGGGAGACCTCAGAGCCCCTTCCAGTGCCTAAGGGGGCTCATAAAAACCTGGGAAAGAGACTTTTTATGGGGCCAGAGCGAGACAGGACCCAGGGAATGGATTTAAAGGAAAAGAGAAGGGATTTAGATGGGATTCTGGGAAGGAATTGTTCCCTGGCAGGGTGGGCAGGGGCTGGCATGGAATTGCCAGAGCAGCTGGGGCTGCCCCTGGATCCCTGGCAGTGCCCAAGAGTCCCTGGAAGTGCTTGGAGCAACCTGGGATTGTGGAAGTTGTCACTGGGTGGAACCGGATGGGATTTAAGGCCCCTTCCAACTCAAACCATTCCATGATTCTGGGATTGATGGATGCTCAGTTCCCACTGCTGCCGGTGACACCTTCAAGGGATGGTTTTTTTGGTGATTTTGGGGTGTTCAGTGGGGTTTTGTGTCCCTGTGGGGTGGCTGAGGCACCCTGGAACCGATGGGGATTTCCAGGTGAACTCCCTAAACCTTTTCCTGGTTGGGCTTTCCCAGCTCTGTGTAAGGAGAGTGGAAGCAAAACATTTTAAGTGGTCAGAGTCAGAAAAGGGCTGGATTCTGCACAGAAATTCCTGGGTTTAGGGCGTTTAGGGGGTTTAGGGGATCTAGGGCGTTTAGGGGGTTTAGGCGGTTGAGGTGATCTAGGGGGTTTTAGGGGGTTTTAGGGGTTTTAGGGGGTTTAGGGGGTTTAGGGGGTTTGGGGTCTTTGCGGCCCATCCAGGTGTGTGGGGTCCCAGGTAATGCCTCCCTCCCAGAAAATAAAACCGAAACAATGAGCCAGAAGGGGTAAAAAAGGCCAAACCAAACCAGGGAAGGGTCACAAGGGAGCAGAAACCAGGAGTGTGGGGAAGGAAGGAAAAGGGGACCAGCAATAAAACCCCGTGGCTTAGGGCAGAACGTTTCCTAGAGAGCAGTAAAAGTGAAAAATAGCTCAATTCCCCGAAACCTGCAACTTCGGAGTGAGAAAAGCCCAGAAATAGGCTTTTCATGGGGATTTGTATTAAAAATGTTCCTTTGAAAACTTTTCTTTTCTGGGCGTCGTTCTCGGGAGCTGCCGCCGCTTTTCCGTCGCTGCCGGGACATCCTCCCGTGTCCTGCAACACCAAATCTCGCTGCTTTTCCCCAAAATCCTGCCGGGGTCCTGCTACCCACGGAGCTCCTGCCTTGTCCTTTTTGCTAGAGGAGAACAGCACTTAAAAACAATTCAATAATTAAATAAAACAACAACAAAAAGCCTTCTCTTTACATTATTGGATGTCTCCACGCGTTTTTCTGCATCAAATCCCTTTTTTTTGCTCATTTTTCTTGTGAGGCAGTGACCTGAGCAGAATTAGGTGTGTTTATATAAATATTTATTTATTTATTTGTTCATTCCTTCATTTATTTATCTATACAAAGAATAAAATTGACATTTTCCCCACGAAATAGAAATCAAGAACAAAGGAAAGCAAAAAAAAAGATTTTTTTGCTGTAACATCCAAGAAGTTCTGTGTTTTTAGAGGTATTGGTTAATAAGAGGGAGCAGCAGGGAGATTCCCATGAGGTGGCGAGGAAATGGTTGTGGCTGAAAGGTGTGTTCAGACCAGGCGGGGATTTATTTTATATTTATATTTATATATATTTTTTAATTATTTTTTATTTTATTTTTAATTTTTATTTTTATTTTTGTTATTTTTATTTTTATCTATATCCATATCTATTTTTTATTTTATATATTCATTTTATATATTCATTTTATATATTTATTTTATATATTTATTTTATATATTTATTTTTATATTTATTATATATATTTATACTTACGTTATGTATTTATACTTATTTTATATATGTATATTTATTTTTATAGATATCTATTTATTTTTAATTTTTTAATGTATTTTTTATAAATTTAATTTTATCTATATTTAATTTTTATACTTGTTATATATGTTTATATATAATTCTTATCTATATATATTTAATTTTTCCATTTTTTTAATATTTATTTTATATATTTACATTTAATTCTTGTATATCTAGACTTAATTTTTATTTTATCTATTTATATTTAATTTTATGTGTTTATATTAATTTTACAATTTTTAGATATTTTTATATTTATATATTTTAATTTTTTTTTTTAAATGCAGTTTCTTGCTCTGCCCCCCAAATTGCCCCGAGCTTCTCTCCTGAGCGAGGCCTCCCAAAATTCTTTGCTGAGGGGTTTCAGCAATTCCCGGTTTTCCAGGGATGCAAATGGAGCAGCGCTGGAGCCCGCGGTGTTTTTGGGACCTCGTGCCAGGGGGCACCTGCAGGACTCAGGGTGGAAACCAACCCTGGGGGAAAACGCCTTTCCCTCCCTGATTCTCCTCTTGGAAAAAATCCCATCTTTGGATTTTCGGGCCGTTTGCAGGACAAAAGCGGCCGCTGTGCGCGGGGCCCGCGGGGATCCGTGTGCCCGGGGGCCGCGGGACGCGCCTGCCCCGCCGGGGCCGCCCGCACAGCCCGCACCCTCCTCCTCCTCCTGTGGGGAACGGGACAGCCCCGAAACAGCCCCAAAACAGCCGCAAAACAGCCCCGAAACAGCCCCAAAACAGCCGCAAAACAGCCGCAAAACAGCCCCGAAACAGCCCCGAAACAGCCGCAAAACAGCCCAGAAACAGCCCCGAAACAGCCGCAAAACAGCCGCAAAACAGCCCAGAAACAGCCCCGAAACAGCCGCAAAACAGCCGCAAAACAGCCCAGAAACAGCCCCGAAACAGCCGCAAAACAGCCGCAAAACAGCCCCGAAACAGCCCCGAAACAGCCCAGAAACAGCCGCAAAACAACCTCAAAACAGCCCCGAAACAGCCCCAAAACAGCCTCAAAACAGCCCCGAAACAGCCCAGAAACAGCCGCAAAACAGCCCCGAAACAGCCTCAAAACAGCCCCAAAACAGCCCCAAAACAGCCCCAAAACAGGCCCGAAACAGCCCCGAAACAGGCCCGGAACAGCCCCGAAACAGCCCCGATAGAGCCCAGAAAGAGCCCCAAAATAGGCCCGAAACAGGCCCGGAACAGCTCCAAAACAGCGAAACAGCCCAGAAACAGCCCCATAAAAGCCCCGAAACAACCCTGAAACAACCCCTTCTTCCTTTCCTTTCCTTTCCTTTCCTTTCCTTTCCTTTCCTTTCCTTTCCTTTCCTTTCCTTTCCTTTC
>NC_063235.1:1256994-1287484 GCF_020740725.1 Corvus hawaiiensis
AGCAGTGAATGGATAATGCCGGAGCTGAATTTGGGATTTGCCAAATCCGCCGGAAAACTCCTCAAGCCGGCATTAAACAGAAACAATTATCGATGGCTCCAGGGCCGCTGGGAGCCCGGAGCGGGGACTGGCGCGGGAGGATCCCGGGGCACGCGGCCCCCACAGCTGCCGGGATATCGTTTGGAGAAGGAGGCTGCTTTTCCATAGGGATGCGTTTCATCAGGATCTGAATTTTGGACTTTTCCCAGCACATTTGTCCCTGAATTTCAGCCGAGAGCCGTGTGGGCTTTGCTTCCGCAGCCCTGGGCTGTCACAAACCATGAAGAACAGAGCGGGAGCTGCTGGCTGATGGTGTGTGGATGTTTATTTATTTTATATTTGGAATTTTCTAATTGGAATTTCCCTCCTGGATGGGTGGGAATGCTCTGCTGCTCTGGGGAGCTCTGGTCAGTTCTTTGCTCACCCCCCAAACTTTGCAAAGCCCACGAGTGCTAAAATCCTTCCCCGTCCCAGCTGTGGGGCAGCAGGAGAGGGGAACCTGCAGAGGCAATAATTAAAAGTGGAATTTGGTGCCTGATTTTCCATCTTTTCCTCAGGAATAACCCTGAGGTCCCTCCCAGCCTCTGCTCTGAGCTCTGACATCCAGGAGCCTCCGGACAGGCCAGATCCACGTGGCTCCTGCAGAAAACCATGGGAATGCTCCCATCCCAGCTGATCCTGGGCTCCCGGCAGGGATTTGTCCCCTCTGTGCCGTCCTTGTTGCTACCGCTGCAGGAGTCCTGGAATCATGGAATGGTTGGGGTTGGAAGGAACCTTCAATCCCATCCCAGCCCCAGGGACACCTCCCACTGTCCCAGCCCCAATGTCCAGCCTGGCCTTGGGCACTGCCAGGGATCCAGGGGCAGCCCCAGCTGCTCTGGCAATTCCATGCCAGCCCCTGCCCACCCTGCCAGGGAACAATTCCTGCCCAAAATCCCACCTAAATCCCTCCTCGTTTCATTTAAAACCACCCCCCTTGTCCTGTCGCACTCTGCCCACGGAAAAAAAGCCTCTCTGCCTCTTTTTAATCTGCTCCCTTTAAGTCCTGCTTAAGTCAAAAGCTGAGCTCAGCTCCTTTGCACTTTATAAAATAATGACGTTGTGTAAGAATTCCTGGGGTTTTTTTGGAAAAATGAGGGAAGACGCAGCACGTAGAGAGTTTGGGGATGCTGGGCCACGAGCTGGGTGCTGGATCCTCTCCCTGCTTCTCTGCCAGCCTTAAGAATTCTGTTCTCCGTTCAATATCAGGGATTTAGGGATGCCAAATACACCCAATTCCTGATTTTCTGTGCTGCCTGGCGCTCCGGGCGAGCCTGGATTCCTCCCCCGTTATCAGGGCGGAGATCAAAGCTCATCACTGAAAGCACAAAGGCAGCAAATACCTGGAATTGATGCGCGGACTCTTTCTTGGGAGCGGGAATTGTCACAACAAGCTCGAGCTAATCCCGGGATTTGGCACCAGGAGCTGTGAAGTGACACCTGAGGAGTCGGGAATCGCAGGATCCGGCCTGTTTTTGTCAGGAATTCCTGCTCCCCCGCCTCAGATCTGGGAATATCCTCAGGATTCTGGGCACGCCGGCAGCTGAGTCAGGGCTCTTCTCGTCTTCCCGAGGTGTGAGCGATTTATTTTTTCCAGCTCCGGGGTTATTTTTAGCATCTGCTGGAGAGTTGCACACCTTGACAAAGAAAAGCTGGGGGCGAGGCTGATGCTGAGCTGATTCCTCGGCTGCAAATGGTTTTATAGAGGCGTTTACTGGTTTTATAAAGGCATTTACTGGTTTTATAAAGGCATTTCCTTCACTCTAAATCCCTTTTGCTCCACGAAAATTGTCCCCGAGGTGTCACTTTGTCCTTTTAGTGCAGTCTGGAACTGGGGGAAGAGCATGAGGAGCCCTCTAAGAACTTTCTCCTGTCCCATCCGACAGCAAATTTTTATCTTCCCTGGTTTAAAAGTTGCGATTTGAGCTCAGATTAACTAATCCAGCACTAAACAAGAGATGGGCACAGCCAGGGTGGATTTAGAGATGCAGCAGCCACGAACAAAATTGAAATTCTTTGCTGTTGTCAAGCCTTGAAATCCTAACATTCCCCATAAATTTTTATTTCTTATTGTATTTATAAATTAGTTATTATTTATAAATGATTTAGTTGTTTCTTTATAAATTACAGGTTGGGTAATTTAAACTGTGAGTGAAACAGTGCAAGATAAGCCCACCCTGAGGGAGAGTGACAGCACAGAAATGGCTTTTGTGGATCTCGTGAGCAACTTAAAGGCATTTATTTGCCTTTAAAACCTTCAGTGATGCTGCAAACCCCAATGTTTTAATGAGCTGGAAACCACCGGGCTTGCTTATGGTGGGGATTTTTATTCAGGTGTGTCCACACGGGGTTTTCTGAATTCAAAATCGATTTTTTTTCTGCCTCTGTTCTTCACCTCTTCGTCGTCTCCAGCAGGGCCAGGATTGGCCTGGCTGATCCTCGTGGGTCCCTCCCAACTCAGTTTATTCCGTGGTTTTCCAAGAGTTTAAATTGCCTGGTTTGGGGTTTTCTGTGTGAGCTGCTGGGAGGAATTTTATGTGTCTCGAGGAACTCTAAAACCAGTTCTTCGTCAAAAGAAAATGCAATTTTTTTTCAGTATCAGGAAAATCAGGACAACACTGACACCCTCAGCCCTCAGGGACAGCCAGGCTGTGACCTCTCTTTTCCTTTTCCAGAGGCATTCGGAGGCTGGAGGGGGAAAATTCCTTCCCTTTCCACCTTCCCTGTGTGGCAGATGGGGAAAAGGTGAGAAGCCACGAGCTCTGCTGGCGCCGCCCTCCCGAGAGCAGCCATTTGGCTGCTGCTCATCCCAAATTCTCCAGCAGGAAAAAGTCACAAATCCTGCAGAATTCCCAGCTCGAGGAGCAGCTGGCTCCGGGTCCCACGGGGTTGGAGCTGGGAGGAGGGGAGAGGGTTCTGAAGGATTTGTCCTTTGCTGGATCCAGGCACTCTCTGCCTTCCCAAATGCCAGGAATTCCCAGCAGTGCCCCTGACATATCAGGAGTGGATTCCCGGGGGTTGCAGAGAGAAAAAGACCTCTCTGAGTTCATCCCAGTCAGGTGTGTCCTTGGAAGTCAGAAATCGGGAATTTCTCGCTGGCTCCAAGTGAAGCAGGACAAGGCAAAAAGCTCCACGTGCAAGGGACAGCTTGGAGGTGTCCTGTGGGTCACCCTGCGAGGGGACATCACCCTCAGCTCCAGCGCAGGATTCCAGAGGGACACAGAGCTGTGCAATTCCAGAGTGGTTTGGGTTGGAAAGGATCTCAAAGCCCATCCAGTGCCACCCCTGCCATGGCAGGGACACCTCCCACTGTCCCAGGCTGCTCCCAGCCCCAATGTCCAGCCTGGCCTTGGGCACTGCCAGGGATCCAGGGGCAGCCCCAGCTGCTCTGGCAATTCCATGCCAGCCCCTGCCCACCCTGCCAGGGAACAATTCCTGCCCAAGATCCCACCCAGCCCTGCCCTCTGGCACTGGGAAGCCATTGCCTGGGTCCTGGCCCTGAATCCCTTGTCCCCAGTCCCTCTGCAGCTCTCCTGGAGCCCCTTTAGGCCCTGCAAGGGGCTCGCAGCTCTCCCTGGAGCCTTCTCCTCTCCAGCTGAGCCCCTGTGTCCCACACAATCACTGCTGCATCCCTGCTTTTCCCCTCTGTCCCGCTGGATTTGGGAGGATCCCACTGGGTTGGGGCCGTGCCTGGGCTGGGAGCAGATCCCGAGCCCTGTGCGGTCCCTGTCCCTCAGCCCAGCCCGGGGCTGCCACCGTGGTGCCACCTCTGTGCCCTCCTGTCCCATCGCCCCGTGGGGAGCGGGGCTGCTCCTTCCCTGCCTGGAGGGCCCGATTTGGAGCTCTGATTTTGTCAGCTCGAGGGGATAAATGAGCTCTGCTTTCTCTGAGCCGCACGTTTGCTTTTCTTCATCGCCTTCAGACCGAACGGTGCAGCTGCGGGAGGCTCCTGCCAGGCTCAGCCCCTGGCAGGGAATTGTTCCCAGCTCGGAATTGTTCATCCAGGTTCTGCTGCTGGGCCTGGCCTCGCTCAGTTCGCGTTGTTCCACCCCCACCACGTACTCTTGGTTAAGATTTTGGGGTATTTTCTCTGCCAAGGCTGAAGAATTCCCACCTGGCTGCTGGCGGTGCGTGTGAAGGGTGGATATTCCTCTGGAATGAACAGAAACATGAATACAATTATTAACTCGTGGTGTGGCTGAAGATCCCCTCACAGCGCAGGGAGTTTTCCTGATTTTCCACACACCAGCTTCCACCTGGATGTGTCTCATGAGGAAAGAAGGGAACACCCCGGAATTCACACATTCCCATTTATTTTGGGGGTGTCATTTCCTCTTTAGTCCTCTGGGTTCTTCTGGATGCTCCCACTGAGGGGATGGTGGAGCTCAGAGAGGTCCAAAGCATCGAGGAGAACCCGAAATCGGAGAATATCCCGAGCTGGAAGGGACCCACAGGATCATGGATTCCACCCCTGGCCCTGCACAGATACCCCAAATCCCACCCCGTGGGATTTCCCAAATGTTCCTGGAGCTCTGGCAACCTCGGGAATGTCACCATTCCCTGGGGAGCCTGGCCAGTGCCTGAGCACTCTCTGAATTTTCCCGATATCCAACCCTTGGCTCAGTCCCTCCCTTTTCCCACCTGGGAGTGTTCCTGGGGAAACCCCCTGGAGACAAAGCCAGCGATTTCTTCTCTCCGTTGCTTTGGGATGTGCTTGGAGCTCGGCTCTGGGAGGGAGAGGGATGAATTTCGGATGGGGAGTGAGCTCAGGGGCTGGAACTGGCAGAAAACTTCTCCTGAAATTCTTCATCATTCCAGATTTCCCTGAAGGGGACCTCGGGGGGAGGAATCAGAGCCCCTGCAGCTCCTCTGGGTGGGTTTGTTTTGGGATGAGGGCTCTGAGGAACATCAAATTCTCCCAGCACATCCACAGCCGGCTCTGCCGCATCCAAAATGCCGAACAAACCACGGGACAGGGAGAAATTCCACGCCTTCCCGCCGGGCAGCCTCAGCTCAGCTCTCGGCTCCACTCGGGGCTTTTCTGCACCCGAAACCCCCCCGGGCCAGGGCCGAGGATCAACTCCCAGCGCTTCACTGCCCGCAGGGCTTGAGCAAAACCAGCCGGGGCGCTCCGTGCAGCTTCCACCCTGGGAGAGGGAGCTGATGTTTGCAGGCAGTCGTGGAGTGCTCGGCGCTCCCGGAGCAGCGGAGTTGTCTCCGGGAGCTCCGGGATGCGGCACGAAGCCGTCGGAAGCCGGAGCCGTGCGGCGCTTCCCGCTGACAAAGGGAGGGATTGTGCCTCGGGAGGCACCGGGAGAAGTGGGAGGAATCCCTCATTGTTCCTCCTGGATTGTTCCAGGAAGGACACGGGGGCTGCTCGGTTCAGAGATTGACGGAATCCCAGAATATCCTGGGCTGGAAGGGACCCAAAGGGATCTTGGATTCCAACCCCAACAGTCCCACCCTGGGCATCCCTGGCAGCGCTGTCCAAACGCTCCTGGAGCTCTGGCAGCCTCGGGAATGTCACCATTCCCTGGGGAGCCTGGGCAGGGCCCTGGAAGGACAGCGGGAGGAAATCCCTGGAGCGAATTCTGCCGTCGGGAATATTTAGGAAGTGTTGATGTGTTGTTGGGAGGGAAAGGCGGTGGGGGACGTCCCTGAGTTACTGGAGCTTTCCAGCCTGGAAATTCCCAATTCCAGACTGGTTTGGGTTGGGATATTAAAGG
Source organism: Corvus hawaiiensis (assembly GCF_020740725.1). Classification (NCBI taxonomy): domain Eukaryota; kingdom Metazoa; phylum Chordata; class Aves; order Passeriformes; family Corvidae; genus Corvus; species Corvus hawaiiensis. The sequence goes on from NC_063235.1 coordinate 1,262,799, forward strand.
TCCCATGGGCAGGGACACCTCCCACTGACCCAGGCTGCTCCAGCCCCAATGTCCAGCCTGGCCTTGGGCACTGCCAGGGATCCAGGGGCAGCCCCAGCTGCTCTGGCAATTCCATGCCAGCCCCTGCCCACCCTGCCAAGGAACGATTCCATAACCTGGCCTAGCCTCCTTCACTGGAGCAGCGTTTGGAATCCAGAAGGGAATTGTGGATGATGGAATTTTCCTTCCTTCCCTCTCCTCCTCCTCCTCCCGTTCTCCTCACGCAGGTGGGCGCAGCCTGGGCTCTGTGACCTCCCTGGTGTCACCAGCTCAGCGCTCCTGGCTTTGGACACATCCCAGCCTCTCCAAACCACTGAATTTTGGGGGAAAATCCCTGTTTTTCCAGCAAAGAGCCCAAGTTGTGCCTGACCTGCTCAGCCGAGGAGCCACGGAGAAGATCCGGGGTTTTTCGTTCATTGGAGTTAAACACGATCCCAAAGAATGGGGATCCCAAGGCTCTCACGGGCTCACTGCCCTTGCCCTGATCCCAGATTCCTGCCGGATTTGGCATTTTTACCTCAAAACTCTTCCAGATGAGGCCAAAGAGCCGCATCCCCGCTTTGGGGTGGATATTTTTCACTTGGATTCCGAGATTTAATTTGGGAACAAATATTTCTGAGGAGTTCTTTCATCAGTTCTTGTGTCCCTCTGGTGTCTTCAACAGCACCAGGCTGCTCCTGAATCATTTCCCATCCTAAACTGGCTTTAGAACTTGCAAAAACCATCCAGATTGTTGAAAAATCCTGGTAATTCCAGCTAATCAAACACATCCTGGAATATTTCCAGGCTGTGCAATCAGCCGGTCCGACAGGACGGGCAAATCTGGCTTGTGAGGGATTTTTAGAGTTTAAACCATGGTGAAAATATTTGAAAAGGGATAAAAACGAAGCTGTGGCCCCCCAGAGCTGGGGTGTGACCCATCCCGGGGTCTGCTGAGCTCCGAGCTCCCGGACAGGAGAACTTTTCAAAGGATCACACATGGATCCCCCCCTTTTTTTTTTGGGATTAATGTTTCCTGAGCGCTTTTCCTTTCAAGTGTTTCTGTTTGCGGCGGGGCCTTGTTCGAATTAAAGAGGCTTCCCGAGCCTTTCAACCCAGCAGGTGTCCAAGGGGGGAGAATTCCCTTTGAAGAGTCCCCAAAAAAAAAAAAAAAAGGAAAAAACAAATCCCAGGGTTTAAAAAAAAAAAAAAAAGGGGGAAAAAAGTTCCAGGGTTTTAAAAAAAAGGGGAAAAAAAAAGGGGGGGGGAAGAAGTCCCAGGGTTTTAAAAAAAAGGGAAAAAAAGGAAAGGGAAGAGCAGCAAGTGGTGGCTGGGGTGGTGTGAGGGGAAGCTCAGGAGGGCTGGGAATCCACATTTTCCAAGGAAAAAGGGGTTTGTAGGCAGATTTGGGAATGTTTGTGGGATCTGGGTTAAGCTCTGTGGTGTCACCAGGGATTTCGGGGAGGTTGTGGTGTTGGAGTGGGAGAGGGGATGGAGAGCACCTGGAAAAGGGAAGGCGGCACCTGGGCTGGCAGGGCTGGTGTCCTGGGAAGGGAGGGAAAAAACGGGAAAGGATCCCGAAAAACTGGGGTTTGGTTGGGATGTGACGGGGATTTCGTGTCCCTCGGACACAGAGTGCTCCGCGTGGTGTCGGTTTGGATGAGCTGGGAAGGGATTTTGGGATGGAATGCAGGGATTTTGGGATGGAATGCAGGGATTGTGGGATGGAATGCAGGGATTTTGGGATGGAATACAGTGATTGTGGGATGGAACACTGATTTTGGGATGGAATGCAGGGATTTTGGGATGAAATGCAGTGATTTTGGGATGGAACGCAGTGATTTTGGGATGGATTGCAGTGATTTTGGGATGGTTCACAGTGATTTTGGGATGGATCACAGTGATTTCGGGATGGAATACAGTGATTTTGGGATGGATCACAGTGATTTCGGGATGGAACACAGTGATTTTGGGATGGAATACAGTGGTTTTGGGATGAAACGCAGGGATTTTGGGATGAAATGTATGGATTTTGGGATGGATTGCAGTGATTTTGGGATGGAATGCGATGATTTTGGGATGAAATGCAGGGATCTTGTGGTGAAATGCAGGGATTTTGGGATGGAACACTGATTTTAGGAAGAAATGCAGTGATTTCAGGATGAAATTTTGGGATTTTGGGGAGAATTGCGGGGATTTTGTGATGGAACGGTGATTTCCTGATGAAATGCAGGGATTTTGGGTGAAATGTGATGATTTTGTGAGTAATGCAGTGATTTTGGGATGAAATATGGGGATTTCCTGATGAAATGCAGGGATTTTGGGATGAAATACAGGGATTTTGGGGTGAAATGCAGAGATTTTGGGATGACATGTAGTGATTTTGTGGTGGAACAGAGCATTTTGGGATGAAATGCAGGGATTTAGGGATGAAAGGCAGTGATTTTGGCCTGAGTCAGTGATTTTGGGATGGAACGCAGCAATTTTGGGATGAAATGCAGGGATTCTGGGATGGATCACAGTGATTTTCTGATGAAATGTGGTGATTTTGTGAGTAAACGCAGTGATTTTGGGATGACATGAAGTGACTTGGGGGTGAAATGCAGTGATTTTGGGGTGAAACGCAATGATTTTGGGATGGAAAACAGTGCTTTTGTGATGGAACAGTGATTTTGGGGTGAAATGCAGTGATTTTTGGGGTGAAATGTACGGATTTTGGGATGCAATGCAGGGATTTTGGGATGCAATGCAGGGATTTTGGGGTGAAATGCAGGGATTTTGGGACGAAATGCAGGGATTTTGGGATGAAATGCAGGGATTTTGGGATGGATCACAGGGATTTTGGGTTGAAATGCAGGGATTTTGGGACTAAATGCAGTGATTTTGGGATTAAATGTATGGATTTTGGGGTGAAATGCAGGGATTTTGGGATGAAATGCAGGGATTTTGGGATGGAATGCAGGGATTTTGGGACGGAATGCAGGGATTTTGGGATTAAATGTATGGATTTTGGGATGAAATGCAGTGATTTTGGGATGGAATGCAGGGATTTTGGGACGAAATGCAGGGATTTTGGGGTGAAATGCAGGGATTTTGGGATGAAATGCCGCCATCACCCTGTCACACTGACCTGATCTCCCCCTGCCCCTCCCTCCCAACCCAAAGGTCGGGATCGGGGCCGTTCTGGTGATTTCCAAGGACAACATTCCGAGATTTGTCCGGTGCTGCTGTAAAGGATCGGGGAGCGCGAAACGCCGCAGTCCAGCTCCCCCAAACGCTCCCCGCGAACCTCCTGGAGCGTCCTGGCTGCTTCTGGCAGCTTTTGGAGCATCCTGGAGCATCCCTGGAGCACCCCAGGGCGCAGGAGCAGGAGCGGATCCCGCAGGGCTGCCATGGGGAGGGTCCCTGGGGGCTGCGATGTCCCTGAGCTGGCAGAGCTGGGGCTTCGGGAGAGCCCCCTCCCCTCCTTCCCCGCATTCCTGCTGCTCCCTCCGGGGATCCCGGAATTGGTCACCTTGGAAAAACCCTCTGAGCTCACCGCTAAAGCCACATCCCTGTGGATTAGGGACACTTCCAGGGCTGGCGACTCCAAGCTTCAGCAGGCAGCGAAGGAAACGCTGGAAAAGCTCCCAAATCCGCCCATGCCTCTGTAATTGCCCAGGAGCTGCGATGTCCTTTTCAATCCAGGCAAAACTTTCCTGGGAAGCGGCTTAGAGGGTTATTTGTGTCTGTCATTAGCTGATTACCTCAATGCTGATTGACGGGGAGCGGCTGATCCCGAAAAACCGCGGGGATAACCTGGGCAAGGGCAGGCGCGTCCTTCGGGGGACAGCAATTATCTCCCAGCAATTAAACATCTCCGCGTTCCTAAAGCAGCTCTCGGAATTCATCGGGATAATTCTAAATTGCTTTATTTCTTTGTGTTTTCCTGGGTTTGGGGATTTTTTTCCCTCCTACTTTGTGCTAAATGTGGAGCCAAAACTCTCCCTGGGGGTTTTGAAGGTGGAAGGTGAATTGATAAATTAAAGGTGAATTGCTAAAATACAGATATGCTGATAAATTATGGATGAATTGATAAATGAAGGGTGAATTGATAAATTAAGGGTGACTTGATAAATTGCAGATGAATGTTAAATTACAGATATGCTGATAAATTAAAGGTGAATTGATGAATTAAGGGTGAATTGATAAATTACAGATGAATTGATAAATTGCAGGTGAATGTTAAATTACAGATATGCTGATAAATTACAGGTGAATTGATAAGATAAAGGGGAATTGATAAGATAAAGGTGAATTGATAAGTTACAGGTGACCTGATAAATTTAGGGCTCCTCTAAAGTAAAAACATTCAGGGCAGGAGCAGTGAAAGTATCGGGAGAATAAAACAAATGGAAAGTTTTGGGGATGATATTTTGCGGGCAGACACCTCAGTATGGGATCAGGGAATATCCCGAGTGGGAAGGGACCCACAGGGATCATCAATCCCAAATCCAAGCCCTGCCCAAACACCCCAAATCCCACCCCGGGCATCCCCGGCAGCGCTGCCCAAACGCTCCTGGAGCTCTGGCAGCCTCGGGGCCGTGCCCATTCCCTGGGGAGCCTGGGCAGTGCCCAGCAGCCTCTGGGGGAAGAGCCTTTCCCTGATATTAATAGGAAAAGGGGAAAAAACCCCATTTTGGCTCGACATGAGATTATCTTTTATAAAAATCCCAGAATGTTTCCAGTCCCACTCATGCACAGCCCCTGATGTGGCACCTCCATGGAAAAGAGACTGGGAAAAGGTGCCCCATCCACTGCTTCACAACTGGGAAGCGATTCCAGGGTCTGGATTTTTTGGATCCCAATCCCCTCCCTTTCCCGTGGCCTGACATTTCCTCCTTCTCCATCTGGAATGCACCCAGAGGACATAAATTTTCCTGAAAGCTCTCCAGATGCTCGATCAAAGGTGCAGAGGGTGAAAGGCCAGGCAGGGAAAGCAGATGTTGGGCTGAGGTGCCAGAGGCTCCCTCGTGTTGGATATCGGGATTTGCAGCTGGGATGCAGCGCTGGGAGCAGGAATTCCAGAGGGAAAAATGAATTCCTTCACTGTGGGATTTGGGATGCTGTGACAGCACAATTTGCTCTGCTTGAATCCTTTTTGGTTGGGTTTTTTTTGGGAGATGTGGGGATTATTTTTGTTTGGTTTTGGTCAGATCTGGAAGTTCCGTGTCAGGAGCGGGGCTGTGTTTGCTCACGCACCCCTCAGCTTTAGCTGGCTCCGGGAATCCCTCTCTGCATGTGGATTTGAGCTCCAGGGATGGAGCTGCCGGCCTTGGGGCAGGCCAAAAAAAGGCTCCACTTGCTGGATCTCAGCTGCTCCTGGCGTTTCTTTGCTCTTCTGAGCTGGCTCCTGGTGCTGAGGGAGCAAATCCTGATCCTTTTAAGGGAGCAAAAAGGGCACCCTGGAGCAGGGAGAGGGGATCTGTGCTGTGGTGAGGATCCCCGGCCTTTATCAGCATGGTTTGCATGGGCCAGGTAAGAGGATTAAAGTGTGCAGGGGAGAGAAACGTGAGGGGAGATGAGGTTATGGAGGAGCCTCCTGGGCCAGGCAGGGCCCGAGCCTCTGCTCGGCCTCCTGCGGGAATGGCACAGTGAGTGCAGACCCCAGGAATGCCCCCGGTGCCCCAAAATGTGCAAGGCAGCCCTTGGCTTCGGCCTCACTCCCACTGCATTGACAGCTCCTTGTTCCAGGGAATCCTCGCAGGATCATGGAATGGTTTGGGTGGGAAGGAGCCTTAAATCCCGTCCCATCCCATCCCATCCCATCCCATCCCATCCCGTCCCGTCCCGTCCCGTCCCATCCCATCCCATCCCTGCCATGGCAGGGACACCTCCCACTGTCCCAGGCTGCTCCAGCCCCAATGTCCAGCCTGGCCTTGGGCACTGCCAGGGATCCAGGGGCAGCCCCAGCTGCTCTGGCAATTCCATGCCAGCCCCTGCCCACCCTGCCAGGGAACAATTCCTGCCCAAGATCCCACCCAGCCCTGCCCTCTGGCACTGGGAAGCCATTCCCTGGGTCCTGGCCCTGAATCCCTTGTCCCCAGTCCCTCTGCAGCTCTCCTGGAGCCCCTTTAGGCCCTGCCAGGGGCTCGCAGCTCTCCCTGGAGCCTTCTCCTCTCCAGCTGAGCACCCCCAGCTCTCCCAGCCCGGCTCCAGAGCGGCTCCAGCCCTGCAGCAGCTCCGGGGGCTCCTCTGGACTCTCCCCAGCAGCTCCAGGTCCTTTGGCTGTTGGAATTCCCGGCTCACAGCTCCCGGGAAGCACCCGAGCGGGGCAGAGGGACGGAATTGCCCCTTCCCCGCTGTCCGTGGTGCCGGAGGTGCGGCCCCAGCAGGATTCTGGAGGATTTCTGTCCCCCAGAAATGGATTTGTTGCTCTGGAGGATGCCCAGGTTCCCTCCGGGAGCAGAGAGAGGATTTTGTGTTCCCCAGCTCCCGGTGCCTGGTGCTCCAGGGGGAGGCGGGAGCCTGCCCAGGCTGCGCGGTTTTGGTGTGAAATGCGCAGATTTAACCATAATTGCATTTATTTATTTAAAGATTTGTTTCGATGCCCAGCTGAGAGCCCTTCGTGGGGCCGGGTTCTTCCTTGGAATGAGGCGAATTTGGAATATTCCACGTTGGAATAGGGCATTTTGCAAAGCGAATAGGCACAATTTTGTATTTTAATATATATTTATAGATCCGTATTTCTGTGCTATTTCTCTCTGTACCATTGACCCTTGCTGGAGCACTCTGTAGATTAGAATGTTATATTTATATATATTTTCTAGATATATTTATATATCTATATTTCCATGATATTTCTCTCTGTGTGCGCCAATTGGAGCACTCTGTAGATTAGAATTTTTTATTTATATTAATATTATATTTATATTTATATTTATATTTTATATTATATTTATATTTATATATTTATATAATATTTGTATTATGTTTCTATCAGTGTGATTAGAATTTTATATTTTTTAATTTATATTTTTATATATTAATATATTTTATATTTTTAAATATTTTTATTAATTTTTTAAATATATATTTATTTATTTTTTAAAATATATGCTTATATATTTCTATCTGTACAATTGTCCCAGTGGAGCACTCTGTAGATTGGAATTTCATATTTATATTTCTATATTTCTATATCTATTTCCATTATATTTCTCTCAGTGTGATTACAATTTTATATTTTTATATATATAAAAAAGTATTTTATATATATCTATATATTTTATATATTTTAAAATATTAATATATATTTATATGTATTTCTATAATATATATTTATTTATGAATATATATTTTTATTTATATATTATATATATTTAATACATATTAATATATATTTTTTTATAGATATATATTTCTATATTTCTCTCTGTATGATTGACCCCGATGGAGCACTCTATAGATTAGGATTTTATATTTATATTTATATATTTCTTTACCTATTTCTATGATATTTCTCTCTGCGTGATTAGAATTTTATGTTTTTATATATAAATATATATATTATATTTATATATTTTTATATATATAATATATATTAATATATATTACATATTATATATTATATAAATATCAACATATTATATATTTATAAATATATATTTGTATATAAATATATATACATATTTTTATATTAATGCATTAATATACTTTATATAATGATTATATATAGTAATATATATTTTAATATGTTTATAGATTATATATTTTAAAATATATATTAATATATATCAATTTCTAGATATATTTCGATATTTCTCTCTGTATGATTGACCCCAGTGGAGCACTCTGTAGATCAGGATTTTATATTTATATTTATATTTATATTTATATTTATATTTATATTTATATTTATATTTTTCTTTACCTATTTCTCTGATCTTTCTCTCTGTGTGATTGACCCTAATGGAGCACTCTGTAGATCAGGATTTTATATTTGTATTTATACTTATATTTATATTTATATTTATATTTTCTTATTTCTCTGCTCTTTCTCTCTGTGTGATTGACCCCAATGGAGCACTCTATAGATTAGGATTTTATATTTCTATTTCTATATTTCTTTACCTATTTCTCTGATCTTCCTCCCTGTGTGATCGCCCTGATGGAGCTCTCTGCAGATTAGTGGGAAACGCTCTTATCAGCTCTTGATAAGCAGCCACTTTCCAGCGCAGCTGTTTTTTAATTAACCAGGAATCTCAAGTGCAGCTGTTCATTCCAAAGGCATTTTTTTTCCAGCATTTTCCACTGGTGGGGCCTGGAGCAAAAAGGGAAATGTTTGATAAAATCCGAATTGAATTCGTATTAAATGTCGAACAAATAAAACAGCTGAAGGTGAGCTCAGTTTGGGAATTGTTAGCAAAGGTGAGGTGAAGTTTTAGGAATGGGGAGAGGATTTCTTTTATTTGCTTCAAAGATATTTTGGTACTTTAAAAAGGAAAAAAAAAAATTGTGGTTTTCTGTGTTCAGCTGTGCCTTGACTTGAGGTTTCCAAAAGCTCCAAGGGGCAGCAGCTTTCCAGGGATTGTCCGGAGGGTCTGGGAGTAAATCAGGAACTGCTGGGGTCTGAGAGTGTTGGGGCTGACTGTTCAGGAGGACAAAATTCCCTGCTTCAAGCCCAGATATTATCCCAGGATGACCCCAAATGGCACGAGCTGCTGGAGTGGGGGCTCCTGGTCGCTGATGGAGACCAGGAGTGCGTCTGGAGAGGATTTTTCTTGGCCACCAGCACTTGTTGTTTTCCCCCAGAGCAAGGCACGAGGAAGAGCTCCAGGAAGGGAAGTTCTCCTCTCCCCTCCGGAGTGAGTGGGAGCTCAGGTGCATCTCGGAGCATCCCGGGGTTGTTGTCTGCAGGCAATGGATTATCCAGGATTCGTGTCCCGCTGCTGTTGCTGCGTTTCCCCGGGGTCCTGCTGGCTTTGCCTGGCCTCCCTCCTGCTTTCCTTGATTCCCACTGGATCTTGGGCTGCTGAAGGAAAGCCAACAGCTCCTCCTCCCTCTTGGACTGCTGTGGGATTGGCACCGCCACAGGCTGCCCCTGCATCCCTGGCAGTGCCCAAGGCCAGGCTGGACATTGGGGCTGGGAGCAGCCTGGCACAGTGGGAGGTGTCCCTGCCAGGGCAGAGCTGGGATGAGCTGAGCTTTAAGGTCTCTCCCAACCCAAAGCATTCCATGATTCTGTGATTCCTCTGCGTTATTCCCACATTCAGGTGCAGTGTGACCATCTGGAGATGAACGTCTCCCTGCACACGGCGTCCCCTGGTCTGTCCCTGGAGAAAGGCACCCCAGGCGGCAATTCCAGAGGCATGGATGGTGTCAGTGCCCCAGAGACAAAGAGGGGTGGCATCGCCCACGGCTTGGACACAATGCTCACTGCCCGGCACCGCTGGTTCCGGTGTTCCTGTGCCAAGGAGGGCCGGGATCCCTTGGATTTAGCAGCACATTATCCCCAGTCACCAGCAGTGACACGGGATGGAGGCAGAGGAGTCCTGAATCCTGCCTTCAGCTTCCAGCTGGGACACCCCCCCTGGATCACAGGAACACCAGAGCTGCCTCGGGCACTGCACCACCCACGCCTTAAAGGTGGCAATCCCAAGGCCTTATTCCCGATGCATCCAAAGCCTGTTCCCTGTGGCTGGAAGCACTGAGGGCTCGTCCCGGCCACGTTGGGCCCCAACGCTCAGCGCTGACTCCTTCCCCTCTCCTTTTGTGCAGCCCCAATCTGCAGAGCCATTCCTGGATGGAATCTGAGCTCGTTAAACCTGCGGCTCCGTATTTTCATTTGGTTTTTTTAAGGAGAGAGGGAGGCAGCGGATTTGCTGGAGTTTGTTTGACCTAGTTCAGGGAAGTCTCAGCTCGCCTCAGGCAGGTAATTAATTTGTCCACACTTCCCCCTGCTCCCGGCATGGTGCGTGCTGCCAGGCTCTCCTGCAGGTGAGGATGAGGCTCCGCAGCTCCCCGAATTCCTGCCTGGATTTGCAGCTGTGAGAGCAGCGGCAGCAGGAGAGCTCCAGATGGTGCCGGTTGGAGGCCTCGGCGGCTGAGCAGGGATGATGGAAAGGATGGAAAGGATGGAAAGGATGGAAAGCTGCCGCTGGTGCTGTGCCTTTGGCAGGAGCTGCTGCTCCATGGCACTTCCAGAGGGGTTGGCAGGGCTGGATTCGAGGGCATTTCTGCCTCCAAAGGAAGCTCCCGGCAAATTCCTTCTGTGCTGTTCCTTCCCAGCCCACAGGGGATCAGCCTGGGGTGAAGGTGATGGGGTCGGTCCCTGTCCCTACTCCTGGGACGGGTTATTTATCCCAAGGTGACACCAGCCCCACCCCCTGCTCCCTCTGCATTGCTCAGCCCCAGCTCCCTGTTCCTGTGGCCAGGACAGGCGACACCACGGTGGCACCAACCCCGCCAGCTGCTCCTCTCAAGCTCCTTCTGTGTCACTCAGTCCCAGCTCACAGGAGCACCAGCCTGGGGTGAAGGTGATGGGGTTGGACCCTGTTCTTGTCCCCACTTGGGACAGGTGACACCAAGGTGACACCAACCCCACCCCCTGCTCCTTCCGTGCTGCTCAGCCCCAGCTCACAGGAGCATCACCCTGGGGTGAAGGTGATGGGGTTGGACCCTGTACCTGTCTCCAGTTGCCAGGTGACACCAAGGTGACACCAACCCCACCCCCTGCTCCTCTCAAGTTCCTTCTGTGCTGCTCAGCTCCAGCTCACAGGAGCACCAGCCTGGGGTGAAGGTGATGGGGTTGGTCCCTGTTCCTGTCCCCATGGCCAGGACAGTTTATCCCAAGGTGACACCAACCCCACCAGCTGCTCAGGAGATCCAAACCCCTCCTCTCCCAGCCCCGAGAGCTGGGTGATTTTGCCCCCAATGCCCGTCCTGCTCGGGGCTCTGTGTTTTGGCAGCTCAGCCGTGCCCCTTGGCGCTTCATTTTTAGCAAGGTATCGAACACGGTGGGCACAGGGCCAAGCCACGGTGGCAGGGAGGTGACAGTCACCCTTCCAATGACAAGAACTCATCTTCAGGCTCAGAATCGAGACCTTTGTGGAGCCCAGTTGGGGGAAAACCCCCCAAATTTTTCATATTTAAGCATCTGTTATAGGAAATTCCTGTTTGCCCAAACCAATGGGCAATTTATTCATCCCAACTCTTCCCCCCATCCCATTGGGATAGAGGGATGTCCATCAGGTTAAAAAGTCCCTGAAAGTTTTTTGTTTTAACCTGGAAATCCTGAGCTGACAGAAAGATGGACCCCGAACTCCTGTCTGGCTTAAATGGTAGCATTGAAAGAGAAAAGAAAAGAGAAATTTTCGTGGTGGCTGCGAGGATCTCTGGAAGAGAAGATGGAATTTAATGAGGAATCATTAAGAGGGATAAATAACATAAAACTGAAATTTTGTGACCTGACCCAGCGTGAAAATTGTTCTTTGGGGATTTTTGAATTATTTTTTTTGTCATTGTTTGCTTTCCTTGACTTTCCTTGTTCCTGATGGGGTTGAAGGGCTTTAAAAACGAATTAAAATGGAGATAACTTTGATTAAAAGTTGAGGAATCAATGAATCAGATGCAAGGAAAAGAACAATTAGGACACCACACTTCAGCTGGGAGCAGCATTCCTCAGCCAGCAGCTCAGGGGCTTTGTCCCATTTGAAATGATCGGAATTGCAGATTTTGGTGATCCAGAATCCCGAGAGAGAGATCACGGAATCATGGAATGGTTTGGCTTGGAATGGTCCCTAAAATCCCTTCTGACCCTGTGCCGTGGGCAGGGACACTTCTCACTGTCCCAGCTTCCCCCGTGCAGCCTGGCCCTGGACACCCATGGTGGTCCTGGGGTTCATTGCAGGGATCCCACCTGGAGCAGGGATGGGATCAGGGATGGGATCCCACATGGAGCGGGGATGGGATCAGGGATGGGATCCCACATGGAGCGGGGATGGGATCAGGGATGGGATCCCACATGGAGCAGGGATGGGATCAGGGATGGGATCCCACATGGAGCGGGGATGGGATCAGGGATGGGATCCCACATGGAGCGGGGATGGGATCAGGGATGGGATCCCACATGGAGCGGGGATGGGATCAGGGATGGGATCCCACATGGAGCGGGGATGGGATCAGGGATGGGATCCCACATGGAGCGGGGATGGGATCAGGGATGGGATCCCACATGGAGCGGGGATGGGATCAGGGATGGGATCCCACATGGAGCGGGGATGGGATCAGGGATGGGATCCCACATGGAGCAGGGATGGGATCAGGGATGGGATCCCACCTGGAGCAGGGATGGTGGTGGCAGGTTCCATCCAGCCTGGCCCTAGACACGGATGATTTTCCTGGGGTTCATTTCAGGGATGTGACCCTGCAGCTCCAGGACCATGGGAACGGGGATATTTTTTATCCCACCTCCCTGGAACTTGGCCTTTTTTTTATTTTTTCCCCAGTGAAAAAAATCATCTTAAAAAGTGCAGCGTCATTTTTTTTAAGTGGAGAAAAAGCTGGGATAAAGAGAATCCTTTCATTTCTGTGGTGATGCCAAAGACCCTAATGGACATCAGAGGACAGGGAATATTTGTTTAATGCACCCTTGGATCATTTCAGTGCCGATGCTGGGAAGCACGGGGCCGTTTTTCCGGAATTTGTTGTGTTTTGGGGAAAAGAAGCGCTGCTGGTGTTGCTGGAAAAGAGAAGGGGTTTGGGAAGCATCGCGAAAGGCAGGAGTGGGGAGATGTCCGGGAGAAGGGGCAGGAGAGGGATCACCGTGCTGGAAATCGGGAAGAGGGGAATGACGGATTAATGGGAGCTGAGCAGGGAATCCAGGAGAGCTCTGGGAGCTGCAGCTTTGGGGGCATTTGGATCAAGAAAGAATTTTTTAAGCTGTGACCCCCCAGAACTGACATTTCCCGGGGAGGTTCCGGCATTCCCAACCCATCCCTGCCGGCAGCAGCAGGAGGGGAATTCCCAGACACCTCCTCCCTCCCCTGGAATGGGAATGGGATCCTGCCGGGGCAGGCGCTGCTGCCGGAGGCCGTTCAGCCCCTTCGGGAGCTGATTCCTGCCTTTCATTTCCTCTCCCAAAATCCACCCCGGCGTTGTTGTGGCTGCTCAGCCCCCGGGTGGTGCTGGAGCCTTTTTGGGATTGGAAGGAAGCCGGAGGAGAAATTCCCAGCATTTTCATGTTCACGTGCCTCGGATTTATGAATCAGCGCTTCTCACTCTGGGATGCGCCAGCGGGGTTCCCTTCCCTCCCAACACCCCCTTCCCAACAGCATCCCCTGATTCCGAACAACTGGCACGGCTCAGGGGGAGAGGGGAAACAAAAAGGAAAAAAAAGAAAGGAAAAAAAAGAAAGGAAAAAAAAGAAAGGAAAAAAGAAAGGAAAAAAAGAAAGGAAAAAAAGAAAGGAAAAAAAGAAAGGAAAAAAAGAAAGGAAAAAAAGAAAGGAAAAAAAGAAAGGAAAAAAAGAAAGGAAAAAAAGAAAGGAAAAAAAGAAAGGAAAAAAAGAAAGGAAAAAAAGAAAGGAAAAAAAGAAAGGAAAAAAAGAAAGGAAAAAAAGAAAGGAAAAAAAGAAAGGAAAAAAAGAAAGGAAAAAAAGAAAGGAAAAAAAGAAAGGAAAAAAAGAAAGGAAAAAAAGAAAGGAAAAAAAGAAAGGAAAAAAAGAAAGGAAAAAAAGAAAGGAAAAAAAGAAAGGAAAAAAAGAAAGGAAAAAAAGAAAGGAAAAAAAGAAAGGAAAAAAGAAAGGAAAAAAGAAAGGAAAAAAAGAAAGGAAAAAAAGAAAGGAAAAAAAGAAAGGAAAAAAAGAAAGGAAAAAAAGAAAGGAAAAAAAGAAAGGAAAAAAAGAAAGGAAAAAAAGAAAGGAAAAAAAGAAAGGAAAAAAAAAAATAAAGGAGAGCTCCAGAACTCCTGGAAAAGGTTTGGAGGCTGCAAGATTTTTAGCGTGAAGCAGTTTGGGATTGAGGGCTGAATATTTATCCACTCCTTGGGGTTTTCTCTCGTGGGTTTTGAGGATTTAGGGTCAAGTTTTCCTGGGGCTGGGGCTGTTAAAGGACAGCGGAACTCTCCCAGAGCTCCGGGAACGGAACGGGGCCTTTAAGGGAAGCAGCGTCGGGATATTCTGGGGAAACGCTGAGTTTGCAGCTTTCAGATCAATCTCGGCCGAGCAGCTCCGAGTGACACCGCTGGAATGCGATCCCTGCCGCTGGAATGCGATCCCTGCCCGTGTCCTGTTCAGGGAGATCCTGAGGGATTTTACCCCTGCCTGGAGGGAATCAGGGAGGGAGGAGTTGCCACGTTCGAGATCTTGCTCTGAACCCTTGGCAGGCGAGAGCTGGTGATGGAATCGCTCGGGTCTGTGCACTCCCAGGTGTGTGGATCCGCCTTCCGTAGAATCACGGAGTCATGGAATGGTTTGGGTGCAAGGGACTGCAAAGCCACCCAGTGCCACCCCAGGGACACCTCCCACTGTGCCAGGCTGCTCCAGCCCCAATGTCCAGCCTGGCCTTGGGCACTGCCAGGGATCCAGGGGCAGCCCCAGCTGCTCTGGCAATTCCATGCCAGCCCCTGCCCACCCTGCCAGGGAACAATTCCTGTCCAAGATCCCACCCAGCCCTGCCCTCTGGCACTGGGAAGCCATTGCCTGGGTCCTGGCCCTGAATCCCTTGTCCCCAGTCCCTCTGCAGCTCTCCTGGAGCCCCTTTAGGCCCTGCCAGGGGCTCGGAGGTCTGGAAAGCAGCCCCGGCACTGCCTGGGATGGGCGACAGTGCCCAGGCCTGGCTCTGGGGACACCAGCGGGACCTGGAATGTTTGGGATGTCCCTCAGCACCAGGGGGAGCAGAGCCCTGTGGGCACAGCCTGGCCTGGCACAGCCCAAAAGCAAATCCGTGGCTCCGAGGTACAGTTTGGGTTGGGAACAGATCCCCAGGATGGGAGAAGGGTTTGCCTTGGAAACGTGTCCTGAACCTCCCGGCTGGGCACTCTGAGAGCAGGGATGGGATCTGGGATGGGATCTGGGATGGGATCCGGGATGGGATCAGGGATGGGATCCCACACGGAGCAGAATGGGATCAGGGATGGGATCAGGGATGGGATCCCACATGGAGCGGGGATGGGATCAGGGATGGGATCAGGGATGGGATCCCACATGGAGTGGGGATGGGATCAGGGATGGGATCAGGGATGGGATCCCACATGGAGCAGGGATGGGATCAGGGATGGGATCCCACAAAGAACAGGGATGGGATCAGGGATGGGATTCAGGGATGGGATCCCACACAGAGCAGGATGGGATCCCACACAGAGCAGGATGGGATCAGGGATGGGATCTGGGATGGGATCTGGGATGGGATCCCACAAGGGAAAGGGATGGGATCAGGGATGGGATTCAGGGATGGGATCCCACACAGAGCAGGATGGGATCTGGGATGGGATCCGGGATGGGATCAGGGATGGGATCCCACACAGAGCAGGATGGGATCAGGAATGGAGCAGGGATGGGATCCGGGATGGGATCCGGGATGGGATCCCACACAGAGCAGGGATGGGATCAGGGATGGGATCCCACACGGAGCAGGGATGGGATCAGGGATGGGATCCGGGATGGGATTCAGGGATGGGATCCCACACAGAGCAGGATGGGATCAGGGATGGGATCCGGGATGGGATTCAGGGATGGGATCCCACACAGAGCAGGATGGGATCAGGGATGGGATCCGGGATGGGATTCAGGGATGGGATCCCACACAGAGCAGGATGGGATCAGGGATGGGATCTGGGATGGGATTCAGGGATGGGATCCGGGATGGGATCCGGGATGGGATCCCACACAGAGCAGGATGGGATCAGGGATGGGATCCGGGATGGGATCTGGGATGGGATCCCACAAGGGAAAGGGATGGGATCAGGGATGGGATTCAGGGATGGGATCCCACACAGAGCAGGATGGGATCTGGGATGGGATCCGGGATGGGATCAGGGATGGGATCCCACACAGAGCAGGATGGGATCAGGAATGGAGCAGGGATGGGATCCGGGATGGGATCCGGGATGGGATCCGGGATGGGATCCCACACAGAGCAGGATGGGATCAGGGATGGGATCCGGGATGGGATCTGGGATGGGATCCCACAAGGGAAAGGGATGGGATCAGGGATGGGATTCAGGGATGGGATCCCACACAGAGCAGGATGGGATCAGGGATGGGATCCGGGATGGGATCCCACACAGAGCAGGGCTGGTGGCTGTAATGGGCGCTCGCTTTGGGCTACTCCAGCATTTCCCAGACACCCCACCCCACAGCTTTAAGTGCATCTTCCTGTTAATTGGCCTAATTAGGCAGGGAACGAAGGTGTATCCTAAGCAGGACTCGAAGCCGAAAAATGGCTTTGCCCTCTGAGCCCTGTAATTCCTGCTCCCGCCCGGAATCACCCGCGCTCACGGCTGATTTTCCAGCCCCGCAAACCCGCGCCAAATCCCGGCCAGAGCCATCCAGAAACAGAAATCCTTCGGGAGAATCCGAGCCTTAATCTCGAGTTTAATCCCCTTGTGTGAGGCAGACACCGCTGCTCACCCACCCACGGCTCGGCCTTAATCCGGGCTCTTCCCAGCCCTGATTTGTGGCCACTCCGACACTTGAAAGCCTCGAAAACCAGAAATTCCCGCGGCCGCTCCATCCCTGAGCGCCGCTTGCTGCTTTTGTGCCGCCGCTAACCCGGGGGAAGCCTGGGGATTATCCCGAGTGCTCTGAAAACAAGAGCGGCTCTCTCCCCTCGGCAAAGGAAAAAAGGATTAACTCCTTGCTGGAAGCAAATTAATTCCCCCAAAACATCATCAGCTCACCTCCAGCGGGTCACTGAGGGTGATGGATGGAGTGGCTCAGCGGCTCTGTGACCCCGCTGCTCCTTTTTTATTGTGTCTGGAAGCAAAATTGTGCTGGCCCATACCGAAATTTCTGGGCTCAGCAACTGCTGGGAGTGGGGTTTGCTATAAAAATAAAAAGTATACAAACAGAAGAAAAAGTAATCTAGAAAATGAAAATTAGAATTAGAATTGGAATTAGAATTAGAATTGGAATTAGAATTAAAATTGGAATTAAAATTGAAATTAGAATTTAAATTTAAATTTAAATTTAAATTCTAATTTTAATTTAAAAAAGAAGAATTGGAATGGGTTTTCCAAGGCCCACTGGTTGAATCTTGAGGTGGCAAGAGAGGCAAAAATATTATCATCCCTGTCCAAGTGCTGCTCCCCGGAAAACCTACAGGAGTGTCCTTCCGTGACCTTGGGAAGGCCTGCCATTCGGGAGAGGGCTTAGCTGGTGCTTTTGAAGGTCTAAGGAACCCAGAACCCGCCCAGGAAGGCTCAGCTTTGCTGACATTCAGCTTTCCCAAGGAAATCCCATCCACACGTTTGCTCCCAGCATCGTTCCGCGAGCTCCCCGCATCCCAGCGTTTCTGTGGGAGGTTGTTGATGGCAATGAGCCTTTCCCTCCTTGGATTTGGCTTTTTCCTGCTTTTCCCAGCGCCAGGCTGGGGCAGGAGGAGGTTTTTCCCTGGGGTCAGGAGGGCTCAGTCCGTGGGGTCGATGGATTTTGGGGCTGTGAACACAAAACTGCTCCGAGGCCATGGAACATTCTGGGGAAGGGAAGGGCTTTGGATCCTCCCCAGCTCTGCCAGGCTGGATCCAGGCTGGAATTAACGAAGCCTGGAGGCTCCAGGGTCACCGCAGGGCTGCCTGAAAGGACAAATGGGAGATTGGCATGGCCTGGGAAGGGGATCCGGCGGGGAGCCCGAGCTGGGAATTGTAAAAGTGGCTTTTGGTTTGGAGTTTGTGCACTGGATCAGACGTGAAACACGGACAGATGGGGGTATTTTATAGAGCTAATTTCATATTTATAACATAAATGTATCTGTTTATATTGTATATTGTATATTAAATATTATACATTATGTATTATATACTATATATTTATACTATAGAATATAAATACATATTTTATATTTTTTATTTTATATTTTATATTTTATGAATGTGTTATATAATATAAATTAATATATAATATACAATATATAATATATAATATGTAACATATAATATATAATATACAGTATATAACATACAATATACAATATATAATATATAATATATTATATTATATATAATACAGTATATTTTATATATTATATTTTATATATTATATTTTATACTTTAAAATATTACTATATAACACAAATTTTTGTATTTCTATTATAGATCATACATTTTATTATTATACTATATAACATAAATACGTATTTTATATCATGTTTTATATTATGCCTTTTTTAATTATGCTGTATAATATGAATTTATATCTTTCTATTATACAGTGTATTTTATAATTATACTACATATCATATTGTAAATTATTATCTTAGCATATCATTATACTATATTTTAATATTAGCATATTTTTATATGGTAAATTTTGGAAATATGCTATGTAATATAGTATATTTGATCTTATATAATATATAAAATATGATATATAATATATAAAATATAATAGATAATATATAGAATATAATATGTAATATATAACACTATATTTCTTATAGCATACTTACATAACATTGTATCCATAAGGTCTAATACATATAAAATATAAAATAAAATAGAAATTAATAAAATAAAAATATAAAATATAAAATATAAAATATAAAATATAAAATATAAAATATAAAACTATAAAATATAAAACTATAAAAATAATAATGCTGTAGGAGGAAGTGGATGATGTATCTGCGGTGTATAAATGTATCAAACAGTCCATTTTTATATAAAGAAATGGAGTCCCAGGCTCACTGAGGTGGGGAAAAGAGCTCCCAGAGCATCGAGCCCAGCCGGTGCCCCATCCCCACCTTGTCCCCAGCCCAGAGCACTCAGTGCCACCTCCAGGAATTCCTTGGGCACCTCCAGGGCTGGGCACTCCAAACCTCCCTGGGCAGCCCCTGCCAATCCCTGAGCACCCTTTCCATGGGGAAATTCCTGCTGCTGCCCACCCTGGGCCTGCCCTGGCCCAGCCTGAGGCCGTTCCCTCTCCTCCTGTCCCTGTTCCCTGCCAGCAGAGCCTGATTCCCCCCGGCTCCCCCCAGGAATATTTGTGGGATGAGCCCCTGGCTCGGAGCAGCATCCAGGGCTGCTCTGAGCCCCTTCAGGCCGGGATTTTTGGGAACATCCCTCGCCGTGTCCCAAATCCAACCCCTGCTTCCAGCGGTGCCTTCGCTCCCTATTTTTGGCATCTCGGACTCGGGCTGGTGGAGGGAAGCGAGCTCCAAGTGGGAGCAGGAGGGGTAAAACCAAAGCCCATCCTGGCTGGAAAACAAACAAAAAGCGGCTTAAAAAAAAAGGAAAAGAGAGAGATTTGCAGGCCCTGCCCAGATGGTCACCGCAGGGTCCCGCGGGGAGCAGGGATGGAAATCAGGGAAATGAGGAGATTTTAATGCCTGCAATCATCACCACGCTGTCACACCCGTGCTGGGGAGAACAATCAACAGCTGACTCTGATGGGACATTTCGCGGTTGCCATTGGAAACGTTCGCGGCTCCTTCCAAAAACCCCGAGCCGGGGGAAGGATGCGAGCGCACGAGATTCCTGCTCGCTTTCCAGCAGGGATTGATTGATTTATTTATTTAATTTTTTTCCCTGGGTTCATTTAAGGATAAAAGCAGGCGATGATTGATCAGGGGCAAAGCGGCTCCATCTGGCTCGGGGATCCGACCGTTTTCTCCGCTTTCCCAGGTAGTTTTCCCGGTGAAGGGGCTCAGTTCTATCCCTGAAATAGAATTTCATATTTGTGAGAAGGGCTGAAAATCCCCCGTGCTTTCAGCAGAGCTCCGAGCTGGTGATACAGAAACATTTTTAATTGCAGCCCTCTGCTCTCACCAGCCTTTCATCCACGTGCTCCGTTTTCTCTGCATCCTTAAAAGACTCCTTTGGGATGTCTCGTGGCAGAAATGACTCATCTCACCTGACACGGGGAGGGAGAAAACCGGAGCCTGCTTTTTTCCCTGCCTCCTTTCCCTCTGATCTCGGGATTTATCGTTCCTCTGCTGCGTTTAAAGCCTCGGCTTCGCCTCGATTACCCCATGAGGAGAAGAAAACAACCCCCAGGGTCGGGTGGGGGACAGGAGGGGGAGGAAGGACGAGGCAGTGGGGTCCTGGGAGGGGTTTACGGCTGCTCGTGGGATTTAGGGTCAGGTTTGGTTTTGTCCCTCTGTTTATACCCCTCAAATGTCCCAGCAAAACCCAAAGGAGGGAAAGGGGAAAGGAAAGGGGAAAGGAAGGGGGAAAGGAAGGGGGAAAGGAAGGGGGAAAGGAAAGGGGAAAGGAAAGGGGAAAGGAAAGGAGAAAGGAAAGGGGAAAGGAAAGGGGAAGGGAAAGGGGAAAGGAAAGGGGAAGGGAAAGGGGAAAGGAAAGGGGAAAGGAAAAGGGAAAGGGGAAAGGGAAAGGGGAAAGGAAAAGGGAAAGGGGAAAGGGGAAAGGAAAGGGGAAAGGGGAAAGGGGAAAGGAAAGGGGAAAGGGGAAAGGAAAGGGGAAAGGAAAGGGGAAAGGAAAAAGGAAAAAAGGAAAGGGGAAAGGAAAGGGGAAAGGAAAAAGGAAAAAAGGAAAGGGGAAAGGAAAAAGGAAAAAAGGAAAGGGGAAAGGAAAAAGGAAAGGGTGTGTTTACAATGAATCCATTTTTTTCCTCCAAAACTCCAAGCACTGGAGGTCCCTTGCAGGGAATCACAGAGTTGGAGCTGGAAGGGACTTTTTAGGGCCATTTCGTCCAAAGCCCTCCATGAGCGGGGACACCTTCCCCTAAACCCCTAAACCAGGTTCTCAGAGCCTCACCCAACCTGGCCCTGAATTCTTCCAGGGATGGGGCGGTCGCAGCTTCTCTGGGCATCCTGTGCCAGTTCTGACCCCCCTCATCGCAAACAGCCTCTTCCTTGGATAATTCCAGGGAATTATCCCGCGCCAGCCTTTGACCACCCTCACTGTAAAAATAAAATCTCCTCTTTATCTTTTTACCCAAATCCCCCAAACCGCTCCTGTGTCCCCCCTCCCACAGCTCCAGCTGCTGGCAGACAAAATGTGTATTTTCATTCCTTCCCCCACTTCACCCGACCTCTTTCGGCTCCTGTGGCCTGAGCGCTGAAATAACCCCCAAAATCCCGGAATATCCCTGTCCTGAGGAGCCTCAGGGCGGTGACGTCCCTGCGGTGACTGTGGCACCTTCAGCTCTCGGATGCCCGAACAACCCCAGGGTTTCAAATTTCTTCTCCTCCCTCTCCTGAGTGCCTCGGAATGAGCCCTTCAAATCCCTGCCCTGCGCTGAGTCAGGCTGCCTGGGAGGGAAATGTTGGAATGTTCGGGGTAAGGCTGTGGTTAATTAGTGCTTCATTAGTGCTGGGTGTTGTTTTATGGCCTGGGGGGGGGTGGCTCGGGATGCTCCAGCTCCTCTTCCCGGGCCCCTGAGCAGCCCAAATTCACCTGGGAATTGTCACAGGCCACCCCTGTCCCCGGGGTAGGGGTGCGGTGGCTTTGGAGCAGCTTTTTTGGGTGCAATTCGGGATGGATTCCTTCCCTTTGAATTCCAGAGCTGGAATTCGGGGTGGATTCCTGGAGCACACACAGCCCCTGCCTGAGCTTTGCACTTTTCCAGGAGCATGGGGCTTGGAAAAGCGGCCTGGAATCTCCAGGTGCCCGGAGGAGGGGAGGGAGCGGTGCTGGTGCTCCCGTAGGATTATTTTTGCTGTAATTATTGATGGAATCACAACTGGAGAATGGGCTGGGAGGGGACTTGGAATCATCTGGGGCATCTTGCACTGGGAAAAGCCATAAATTCGCACCAAAACTGCAGGGAAAAAAGAAAAAATCCTCTCCAGCAGCATTTTTTTAAGTGTTGGAGAATGGAGGCATCGCTTTATTCTGGCCAGGATAAAGAGAAATCGTTTCGTCCTCACACTGCCTGGGTTGTGCAGGGAAAATCATTCCATCCATGGGATTTGTCCCGAATTTATCCAGACAAAACCCAGGGAAATTCATCGGTTCCACACCCATCAGTCCCAAATGACCAAATTCTTATATTTGGGGTCCTGCTGGTTATTGATAATTTCAGCTTTTGTTTTGTTTTTCATTTGACTGAATTTCCCATTGCTCCCAACCAGGAAATATTTGGGAAAGAGCACAAAGAGCTGTTATTAACCTCTGCCAGAAGTTCCTAAATTTTGCATAAATTCACTCTGGGCTTGCAAAGAAGAGCTGTGAGGAGTTAAACCCATCAGGCCTCACCCAAGGAGCAGAATCCTTTGAGGAGAATCTTCCATTCCCTCCCCTCTGGGCAAAGACAAACAAAAAACCTCTAAAAATCAGCTAAAAATTGAAAAATTTGTGTCATTTCCAACACTGGGAGTGGGATCTCTTGGAATATTGGAGCCTCCAACCCTGTGGAGCAGGAGAGGGCCAGAGCCACAGGATAATTTTGGCTCTTTGCACCTCTGGCACTGATTAAGGACCTTCCAAACGACAGCTTATTTATAATTTATTTATTTCAAATTGATTCGAACGATTTGTAATTCATTATTTCAAATCGATTCAAAATTATTTCTTTCGTGATTAAAAATGAGAATTGATGTAAAATGTTTTTATTTAAATTGGAAAGCTCTGGGGCTGTTCACTCTCCTTTATTCCCACTGCTCCTGGCTGAATTTATCCTGGAGTGGTGTCCGTGTCTTTTCCCTGGTAATCCTGCCCTAAATGATGGATTTTTCCATGGAAATCCCGCTCTGACCCCCCTTTGGCCCCTTTGATTTGCACTTTTTTATGTGGAGTGGCTCCTCTCAGTTGATTTCAGAAGTCCAGCAACCATTTCAATTAAAGGTTTAAATTTTAAATTCAATTAAAGGCTCAAATTTAAGGTTTTGTAGCAGAAAAATGTGCTCTTTTCTGTTCCCCAGGTGGAAACAGAGGAGAGAGGCCTCTCTGCTTGGCACAAAATCCATTTTTTTGCAAGCCCAGAGTAAATTTATGCAAAATTTGGGCATTTCTGCGAGAGATTAATCACAGTTCTTCGCGCTGTTTCCCCAAATATTTCCTGGTTAGGAGCAACGGGAAATTCAGTTAAATAAGAAATAAAAGGAAAGCTGAAATTGCAATAATTGGAGTTCCCCGCAGGGAGAAGCTCACGGAGTCAGGAATGTGGACCTGGCCACGAGGCTTTCGTAGGAATGATTATGAAAATGTTAAATATTAACATTAAACTGTCCTTTATCCTCTCGATTTGGGGGGATCTGGGCTGGGCTGGGGGTGAAGGAGGAGGATCAGCAGAGGGGTGGGAGAGAATAAAAAGAGGGAAGACCATAGCGAGGTGTTCATTTACCTTCATTTTTAATTAACTCCTGGCTAATGAGGAGGAGAAGTTTCTTTGCCTCCCTCTTTAGGGAGCCTTTAGGGGATCCTGGAGGTGCTGGCAGCTCCAAGGGAGGAATCCCGAGCGCCCGTGGTTGATCCCGTGGGATTAGGCTGGATCGTCTTGGGAGAACGGCAGCCAAGCCAAGGAAAGCTGCGCATTCCTCCGGGGCGGGGCGAAGCCTGGCAGGGTTTGTGTCCCTGCTGTCACCTGGGGTGCGCGGGGGACTGGAGATTCGGGATTTCGGAGCTGCTGGGAAGTCCCAGAGCCCGCCTTGGGCACTCAGGGAAACCCCTCAGAGTTTAAGAGGAACGTAAAAAGGGTCACTTGGCAAAACTCTTCTCTCGTGTTCGACTTCACTCTGAAACTTCTTGGAAGGCAGAGGTGTCGTCGAGGGCTTGGCAGCTTTTCAATCAATTAACCCTAAGGAATAATTGCTAATAAATATTATTATTCAATAATAATAATAATAATAATAGGCTGGAGGACAGGCCGCTGTCCCAGGGGTGGGTGAGGAGCGCTGCAGCTTCTGCTGGGAGGGGAATTCCCTCTTAATCTGTTGGATGCTGGAGAAGGAACCCATGGAAGGCCCTTGTTTGTGAGCAGGAGCCTCCCACCCTCCTGGAGAGCAGGGTTTCGGAGAGGCCAGGGGAGCTCTGGGTTAGTTTTGAGGATTTTTGCCAAGCAGAGGCTGTGATGCTCCAGCAGAGCCCCTGCACAAGCACAGAGGCTCAAAATCCACCCTGCCTGTGATGAAACAGCTTTTTGTATTTATTCAAGAACTCCGTGGAATGCAGGGGGGAAAAAAAAGCTGGAATTGCTGCGAAGTGTTTGGGATTTTAACTTTTACAGCTTCCAGCCTTTGCTTTGGAGCTGTCCCTGGCCGAGCCCTTTGATGGATGCGCTGATGGTTCCCGTTGGTGAATTCCCCGGTTATGAATTCACCGGCAGGGCTGGAGCGTCTGATGCCGTCCTGTGCCGAGGGGCTGCCAGGCTGGGCCAGGAGGGCGCTGGCTCGGGGGCGGTGCCAGGGTTTAGTTGGCAAAATCAGCACCTTGTTCCCAGCCTGGACAGCAGCAGCAACTTCCTTTCCCTTTCCTTTCCCTTTCCTTTCCCTTTCCTTTCCCTTTCCTTTCCTTTCCCTTTCCTTTCCCTTTCCCTTTCCCTTTCCCTTTCCCTTTCCCTTTCCCTTTCCCTT